>NW_026261609.1:0-77740 GCF_900747795.2 Erpetoichthys calabaricus | reverse complement strand
TTTTCCCCATTGAAACGCATTGGGCAAAACTGATGTTGATTGTTACTCAATGTTCCTTAACTTCTATGTGTGGAAACCACTTGTATCACATGTGAAATGATGGATTCTAACAGAATTTAACTGTGTAGATCAGATTCTACTAGATTAACCAGCCGTAACACTTGTTATCACTTGGAGTGTTTTTCAGCTCTTGAAACGCACCATTGTGAAGTCAAGTTACATTCAACTATATCTCAGTCCCACGTGAAAATACTGATGTAAAACTGTTCCAAATGATGTAATACATAGTTCTCTAATGGGTAATAACTCTTTGGATGGTTTCCTAAGTGTTACTCAAGGTAAACATCAACATCTCAAATTCACTTGTTTCCCCCATTGAAACGCATTGGGCAAAACTGATGTTGATTGTTACTCAATGTTCCTTAACTTCTATGTGTGGAAACCACTTGTATCACATGTGAAATGATGGATTCTAACAGAATTTAACTGTGTAGATCAGATTCTACTAGATTAACCAGCCGTAACACTTGTTATCACTTGGAGTGTTTTTCAGCTCTTGAAACGCACCATTGTGAAGTCAAGTTACATTCAACTATATCTCAGTCCCACGTGAAAATACTGATGTAAAACTGTTCCAAATGATGTAATACATAGTTCTCTAATGGGTAATAACTCTTTGGATGGTTTCCTAAGAGTTACTCAAGGTAAACATCAACACCTCAAATTCACTTGTTTTCCCCATTGAAACGCATTGGGCAAAACTGATGTTGATTGTTACTCAATGTTACCTTAACTTCTATGTGTGGAAACCACTTGTATCACATGTGAAATGATGGATTCTAACAGAATTTAACTGTGTAGATCAGATTCTACTAGATTAACCAGCCGTAACACTTGTTATCACTTGGAGTGTTTTTCAGCTCTTGAAACGCACCATTGTGAAGTCAAGTTACATTCAACTATATCTCAGTCCCACGTGAAAATACTGATGTAAAACTGTTCCAAATGATGTAATACATAGTTCTCTAATGGGTAAAAACTCTTTGGATGGTTTCCTAAGTGTTACTCAAGGTAAACATCAACATCTCAAATTCACTTGTTTTCCCCATTGAAACGCATTGGGCAAAACTGATGTTGATTGTTACTCAATGTTCCTTAACTTCTATGTGTGGAAACCACTTGTATCACATGTGAAATGATGGATTCTAACAGAATTTAACTGTGTAGATCAGATTCTACTAGATTAACCAGCCGTAACACTTGTTATCACTTGGAGTGTTTTTCAGCTCTTGAAACGCACCATTGTGAAGTCAAGTTACATTCAACTATATCTCAGTCCCACGTGAAAATACTGATGTAAAACTGTTCCAAATGATGTAATACATAGTTCTCTAATGGGTAATAACTCTTTGGATGGTTTCCTAAGTGTTACTCAAGGTAAACATCAACATCTCAAATTCACTTGTTTTCCCCATTGAAACGCATTGGGCAAAACTGATGTTGATTGTTACTCAATGTTCCTTAACTTCTATGTGTGGAAACCACTTGTATCACATGTGAAATGATGGATTCTAACAGAATTTAACTGTGTAGATCAGATTCTACTAGATTAACCAGCCGTAACACTTGTTATCACTTGGAGTGTTTTTCAGCTCTTGAAACGCACCATTGTGAAGTCAAGTTACATTCAACTATATCTCAGTCCCACGTGAAAATACTGATGTAAAACTGTTCCAAATGATGTAATACATAGTTCTCTAATGGGTAATAACTCTTTGGATGGTTTCCTAAGTGTTACTCAAGGTAAACATCAACATCTCAAATTCACTTGTTTTCCCCATTGAAACGCATTGGGCAAAACTGATGTTGATTGTTACTCAATGTTCCTTAACTTCTATGTGTGGAAACCACTTGTATCACATGTGAAATGATGGATTCTAACAGAATTTAACTGTGTAGATCAGATTCTACTAGATTAACCAGCCGTAACACTTGTTATCACTTGGAGTGTTTTTCAGCTCTTGAAACGCACCATTGTGAAGTCAAGTTACATTCAACTATATCTCAGTCCCACGTGAAAATACTGATGTAAAACTGTTCCAAATGATGTAATACATAGTTCTCTAATGGGTAATAACTCTTTGGATGGTTTCCTAAGTGTTACTCAAGGTAAACATCAACATCTCAAATTCACTTGTTTTCCCCATTGAAACGCATTGGGCAAAACTGATGTTGATTGTTACTCAATGTTCCTTAACTTCTATGTGTGGAAACCACTTGTATCACATGTGAAATGATGGATTCTAACAGAATTTAACTGTGTAGATCAGATTCTACTAGATTAACCAGCCGTAACACTTGTTATCACTTGGAGTGTTTTTTCAGCTCTTGAAACGCACCATTGTGAAGTCAAGTTACATTCAACTATATCTCAGTCCCACGTGAAAATACTGATGTAAAACTGTTCCAAATGATGTAATACATAGTTCTCTAATGGGTAATAACTCTTTGGATGGTTTCCTAAGTGTTACTCAAGGTAAACATCAACATCTCAAATTCACTTGTTTTCCCCATTGAAACGCATTGGGCAAAACTGATGTTGATTGTTACTCAATGTTCCTTAACTTCTATGTGTGGAAACCACTTGTATCACATGTGAAATGATGGATTCTAACAGAATTTAACTGTGTAGATCAGATTCTACTAGATTAACCAGCCGTAACACTTGTTATCACTTGGAGTGTTTTTCAGCTCTTGAAACGCACCATTGTGAAGTCAAGTTACATTCAACTATATCTCAGTCCCACGTGAAAATACTGATGTAAAACTGTTCCAAATGATGTAATACATAGTTCTCTAATGGGTAATAACTCTTTGGATGGTTTCCTAAGTGTTACTCAAGGTAAACATCAACATCTCAAATTCACTTGTTTTCCCCATTGAAACGCATTGGGCAAAACTGATGTTGATTGTTACTCAATGTTCCTTAACTTCTATGTGTGGAAACCACTTGTATCACATGTGAAATGATGGATTCTAACAGAATTTAACTGTGTAGATCAGATTCTACTAGATTAACCAGCCGTAACACTTGTTATCACTTGGAGTGTTTTTCAGCTCTTGAAACGCACCATTGTGAAGTCAAGTTACATTCAACTATATCTCAGTCCCACGTGAAAATACTGATGTAAAACTGTTCCAAATGATGTAATACATAGTTCTCTAATGGGTAATAACTCTTTGGATGGTTTCCTAAGTGTTACTCAAGGTAAACATCAACATCTCAAATTCACTTGTTTTCCCCATTGAAACGCATTGGGCAAAACTGATGTTGATTGTTACTCAATGTTCCTTAACTTCTATGTGTGGAAACCACTTGTATCACATGTGAAATGATGGATTCTAACAGAATTTAACTGTGTAGATCAGATTCTACTAGATTAACCAGCCGTAACACTTGTTATCACTTGGAGTGTTTTTCAGCTCTTGAAACGCACCATTGTGAAGTCAAGTTACATTCAACTATATCTCAGTCCCACGTGAAAATACTGATGTAAAACTGTTCCAAATGATGTAATACATAGTTCTCTAATGGGTAATAACTCTTTGGATGGTTTCCTAAGTGTTACTCAAGGTAAACATCAACATCTCAAATTCACTTGTTTTCCCCCATTGAAACGCATTGGGCAAAACTGATGTTGATTGTTACTCAATGTTCCTTAACTTCTATGTGTGGAAACCACTTGTATCACATGTGAAATGATGGATTCTAACAGAATTTAACTGTGTAGATCAGATTCTACTAGATTAACCAGCCGTAACACTTGTTATCACTTGGAGTGTTTTTCAGCTCTTGAAACGCACCATTGTGAAGTCAAGTTACATTCAACTATATCTCAGTCCCACGTGAAAATACTGATGTAAAACTGTTCCAAATGATGTAATACATAGTTCTCTAATGGGTAATAACTCTTTGGATGGTTTCCTAAGTGTTACTCAAGGTAAACATCAACATCTCAAATTCACTTGTTTTCCCCATTGAAACGCATTGGGCAAAACTGATGTTGATTGTTACTCAATGTTCCTTAACTTCTATGTGTGGAAACCACTTGTATCACATGTGAAATGATGGATTCTAACAGAATTTAACTGTGTAGATCAGATTCTACTAGATTAACCAGCCGTAACACTTGTTATCACTTGGAGTGTTTTTCAGCTCTTGAAACGCACCATTGTGAAGTCAAGTTACATTCAACTATATCTCAGTCCCACGTGAAAATACTGATGTAAAACTGTTCCAAATGATGTAATACATAGTTCTCTAATGGGTAATAACTCTTTGGATGGTTTCCTAAGTGTTACTCAAGGTAAACATCAACATCTCAAATTCACTTGTTTTCCCCATTGAAACGCATTGGGCAAAACTGATGTTGATTGTTACTCAATGTTCCTTAACTTCTATGTGTGGAAACCACTTGTATCACATGTGAAATGATGGATTCTAACAGAATTTAACTGTGTAGATCAGATTCTACTAGATTAACCAGCCGTAACACTTGTTATCACTTGGAGTGTTTTTCAGCTCTTGAAACGCACCATTGTGAAGTCAAGTTACATTCAACTATATCTCAGTCCCACGTGAAAATACTGATGTAAAACTGTTCCAAATGATGTAATACATAGTTCTCTAATGGGTAATAACTCTTTGGATGGTTTCCTAAGTGTTACTCAAGGTAAACATCAACATCTCAAATTCACTTGTTTTCCCCATTGAAACGCATTGGGCAAAACTGATGTTGATTGTTACTCAATGTTCCTTAACTTCTATGTGTGGAAACCACTTGTATCACATGTGAAATGATGGATTCTAACAGAATTTAACTGTGTAGATCAGATTCTACTAGATTAACCAGCCGTAACACTTGTTATCACTTGGAGTGTTTTTCAGCTCTTGAAACGCACCATTGTGAAGTCAAGTTACATTCAACTATATCTCAGTCCCACGTGAAAATACTGATGTAAAACTGTTCCAAATGATGTAATACATAGTTCTCTAATGGGTAATAACTCTTTGGATGGTTTCCTAAGTGTTACTCAAGGTAAACATCAACATCTCAAATTCACTTGTTTTCCCCATTGAAACGCATTGGGCAAAACTGATGTTGATTGTTACTCAATGTTCCTTAACTTCTATGTGTGGAAACCACTTGTATCACATGTGAAATGATGGATTCTAACAGAATTTAACTGTGTAGATCAGATTCTACTAGATTAACCAGCCGTAACACTTGTTATCACTTGGAGTGTTTTTCAGCTCTTGAAACGCACCATTGTGAAGTCAAGTTACATTCAACTATATCTCAGTCCCACGTGAAAATACTGATGTAAAACTGTTCCAAATGATGTAATACATAGTTCTCTAATGGGTAATAACTCTTTGGATGGTTTCCTAAGTGTTACTCAAGGTAAACATCAACATCTCAAATTCACTTGTTTTCCCCATTGAAACGCATTGGGCAAAACTGATGTTGATTGTTACTCAATGTTCCTTAACTTCTATGTGTGGAAACCACTTGTATCACATGTGAAATGATGGATTCTAACAGAATTTAACTGTGTAGATCAGATTCTACTAGATTAACCAGCCGTAACACTTGTTATCACTTGGAGTGTTTTTCAGCTCTTGAAACGCACCATTGTGAAGTCAAGTTACATTCAACTATATCTCAGTCCCACGTGAAAATACTGATGTAAAACTGTTCCAAATGATGTAATACATAGTTCTCTAATGGGTAATAACTCTTTGGATGGTTTCCTAAGTGTTACTCAAGGTAAACATCAACATCTCAAATTCACTTGTTTTCCCCATTGAAACGCATTGGGCAAAACTGATGTTGATTGTTACTCAATGTTCCTTAACTTCTATGTGTGGAAACCACTTGTATCACATGTGAAATGATGGATTCTAACAGAATTTAACTGTGTAGATCAGATTCTACTAGATTAACCAGCCGTAACACTTGTTATCACTTGGAGTGTTTTTCAGCTCTTGAAACGCACCATTGTGAAGTCAAGTTACATTCAACTATATCTCAGTCCCACGTGAAAATACTGATGTAAAACTGTTCAAATGATGTAATACATAGTTCTCTAATGGGTAATAACTCTTTGGATGGTTTCCTAAGTGTTACTCAAGGTAAACATCAACATCTCAAATTCACTTGTTTTCCCCATTGAAACGCATTGGGCAAAACTGATGTTGATTGTTACTCAATGTTCCTTAACTTCTATGTGTGGAAACCACTTGTATCACATGTGAAATGATGGATTCTAACAGAATTTAACTGTGTAGATCAGATTCTACTAGATTAACCAGCCGTAACACTTGTTATCACTTGGAGTGTTTTTCAGCTCTTGAAACGCACCATTGTGAAGTCAAGTTACATTCAACTATATCCTCAGTCCCACGTGAAAATACTGATGTAAAACTGTTCCAAATGATGTAATACATAGTTCTCTAATGGGTAATAACTCTTTGGATGGTTTCCTAAGTGTTACTCAAGGTAAACATCAACATCTCAAATTCACTTGTTTTCCCCATTGAAACGCATTGGGCAAAACTGATGTTGATTGTTACTCAATGTTCCTTAACTTCTATGTGTGGAAACCACTTGTATCACATGTGAAATGATGGATTCTAACAGAATTAACTGTGTAGATCAGATTCTACTAGATTAACCAGCCGTAACACTTGTTATCACTTGGAGTGTTTTTCAGCTCTTGAAACGCACCATTGTGAAGTCAAGTTACATTCAACTATATCTCAGTCCCACGTGAAAATACTGATGTAAAACTGTTCCAAATGATGTAATACATAGTTCTCTAATGGGTAATAACTCTTTGGATGGTTTCCTAAGTGTTACTCAAGGTAAACATCAACATCTCAAATTCACTTGTTTTCCCCATTGAAACGCATTGGGCAAAACTGATGTTGATTGTTACTCAATGTTCCTTAACTTCTATGTGTGGAAACCACTTGTATCACATGTGAAATGATGGATTCTAACAGAATTTAACTGTGTAGATCAGATTCTACTAGATTAACCAGCCGTAACACTTGTTATCACTTGGAGTGTTTTTCAGCTCTTGAAACGCACCATTGTGAAGTCAAGTTACATTCAACTATATCTCAGTCCCACGTGAAAATACTGATGTAAAACTGTTCCAAATGATGTAATACATAGTTCTCTAATGGGTAATAACTCTTTGGATGGTTTCCTAAGTGTTACTCAAGGTAAACATCAACATCTCAAATTCACTTGTTTTCCCCATTGAAACGCATTGGGCAAAACTGATGTTGATTGTTACTCAATGTTCCTTAACTTCTATGTGTGGAAACCACTTGTATCACATGTGAAATGATGGATTCTAACAGAATTTAACTGTGTAGATCAGATTCTACTAGATTAACCAGCCGTAACACTTGTTATCACTTGGAGTGTTTTTCAGCTCTTGAAACGCACCATTGTGAAGTCAAGTTACATTCAACTATATCTCAGTCCCACGTGAAAATACTGATGTAAAACTGTTCCAAATGATGTAATACATAGTTCTCTAATGGGTAATAACTCTTTGGATGGTTTCCTAAGTGTTACTCAAGGTAAACATCAACATCTCAAATTCACTTGTTTTCCCATTGAAACGCATTGGGCAAAACTGATGTTGATTGTTACTCAATGTTCCTTAACTTCTATGTGTGGAAACCACTTGTATCACATGTGAAATGATGGATTCTAACAGAATTTAACTGTGTAGATCAGATTCTACTAGATTAACCAGCCGTAACACTTGTTATCACTTGGAGTGTTTTTCAGCTCTTGAAACGCACCATTGTGAAGTCAAGTTACATTCAACTATATCTCAGTCCCACGTGAAAATACTGATGTAAAACTGTTCCAAATGATGTAATACATAGTTCTCTAATGGGTAATAACTCTTTGGATGGTTTCCTAAGTGTTACTCAAGGTAAACATCAACATCTCAAATTCACTTGTTTTCCCCATTGAAACGCATTGGGCAAAACTGATGTTGATTGTTACTCAATGTTCCTTAACTTCTATGTGTGGAAACCACTTGTATCACATGTGAAATGATGGATTCTAACAGAATTTAAACTGTGTAGATCAGATTCTACTAGATTAACCAGCCGTAACACTTGTTATCACTTGGAGTGTTTTTCAGCTCTTGAAACGCACCATTGTGAAGTCAAGTTACATTCAACTATATCTCAGTCCCACGTGAAAATACTGATGTAAAACTGTTCCAAATGATGTAATACATAGTTCTCTAATGGGTAATAACTCTTTGGATGGTTTCCTAAGTGTTACTCAAGGTAAACATCAACATCTCAAATTCACTTGTTTTCCCCATTGAAACGCATTGGGCAAAACTGATGTTGATTGTTACTCAATGTTCCTTAACTTCTATGTGTGGAAACCACTTGTATCACATGTGAAATGATGGATTCTAACAGAATTTAACTGTGTAGATCAGATTCTACTAGATTAACCAGCCGTAACACTTGTTATCACTTGGAGTGTTTTTCAGCTCTTGAAACGCACCATTGTGAAGTCAAGTTACATTCAACTATATCTCAGTCCCACGTGAAAATACTGATGTAAAACTGTTCCAAATGATGTAATACATAGTTCTCTAATGGGTAATAACTCTTTGGATGGTTTCCTAAGTGTTACTCAAGGTAAACATCAACATCTCAAATTCACTTGTTTTCCCCATTGAAACGCATTGGGCAAAACTGATGTTGATTGTTACTCAATGTTTCCTTAACTTCTATGTGTGGAAACCACTTGTATCACATGTGAAATGATGGATTCTAACAGAATTTAACTGTGTAGATCAGATTCTACTAGATTAACCAGCCGTAACACTTGTTATCACTTGGAGTGTTTTTCAGCTCTTGAAACGCACCATTGTGAAGTCAAGTTACATTCAACTATATCTCAGTCCCACGTGAAAATACTGATGTAAAACTGTTCCAAATGATGTAATACATAGTTCTCTAATGGGTAATAACTCTTTGGATGGTTTCCTAAGTGTTACTCAAGGTAAACATCAACATCTCAAATTCACTTGTTTTCCCCATTGAAACGCATTGGGCAAAACTGATGTTGATTGTTACTCAATGTTCCTTAACTTCTATGTGTGGAAACCACTTGTATCACATGTGAAATGATGGATTCTAACAGAATTTAACTGTGTAGATCAGATTCTACTAGATTAACCAGCCGTAACACTTGTTATCACTTGGAGTGTTTTTCAGCTCTTGAAACGCACCATTGTGAAGTCAAGTTACATTCAACTATATCTCAGTCCCACGTGAAAATACTGATGTAAAACTGTTCCAAATGATGTAATACATAGTTCTCTAATGGGTAATAACTCTTTGGATGGTTTCCTAAGTGTTACTCAAGGTAAACATCAACATCTCAAATTCACTTGTTTTCCCCATTGAAACGCATTGGGCAAAACTGATGTTGATTGTTACTCAATGTTCCTTAACTTCTATGTGTGGAAACCACTTGTATCACATGTGAAATGATGGATTCTAACAGAATTTAACTGTGTAGATCAGATTCTACTAGATTAACCAGCCGTAACACTTGTTATCACTTGGAGTGTTTTTCAGCTCTTGAAACGCACCATTGTGAAGTCAAGTTACATTCAACTATATCTCAGTCCCACGTGAAAATACTGATGTAAAACTGTTCCAAATGATGTAATACATAGTTCTCTAATGGGTAATAACTCTTTGGATGGTTTCCTAAGTGTTACTCAAGGTAAACATCAACATCTCAAATTCACTTGTTTTCCCCCATTGAAACGCATTGGGCAAAACTGATGTTGATTGTTACTCAATGTTCCTTAACTTCTATGTGTGGAAACCACTTGTATCACATGTGAAATGATGGATTCTAACAGAATTTAACTGTGTAGATCAGATTCTACTAGATTAACCAGCCGTAACACTTGTTATCACTTGGAGTGTTTTTCAGCTCTTGAAACGCACCATTGTGAAGTCAAGTTACATTCAACTATATCTCAGTCCCACGTGAAAATACTGATGTAAAACTGTTCCAAATGATGTAATACATAGTTCTCTAATGGGTAATAACTCTTTGGATGGTTTCCTAAGTGTTACTCAAGGTAAACATCAACATCTCAAATTCACTTGTTTTCCCCATTGAAACGCATTGGGCAAAACTGATGTTGATTGTTACTCAATGTTCCTTAACTTCTATGTGTGGAAACCACTTGTATCACATGTGAAATGATGGATTCTAACAGAATTTAACTGTGTAGATCAGATTCTACTAGATTAACCAGCCGTAACACTTGTTATCACTTGGAGTGTTTTTCAGCTCTTGAAACGCACCATTGTGAAGTCAAGTTACATTCAACTATATCTCAGTCCCACGTGAAAATACTGATGTAAAACTGTTCCAAATGATGTAATACATAGTTCTCTAATGGGTAATAACTCTTTGGATGGTTTCCTAAGTGTTACTCAAGGTAAACATCAACATCTCAAATTCACTTGTTTTCCCCATTGAAACGCATTGGGCAAAACTGATGTTGATTGTTACTCAATGTTCCTTAACTTCTATGTGTGGAAACCACTTGTATCACATGTGAAATGATGGATTCTAACAGAATTTAACTGTGTAGATCAGATTCTACTAGATTAACCAGCCGTAACACTTGTTATCACTTGGAGTGTTTTTCAGCTCTTGAAACGCACCATTGTGAAGTCAAGTTACATTCAACTATATCTCAGTCCCACGTGAAAATACTGATGTAAAACTGTTCCAAATGATGTAATACATAGTTCTCTAATGGGTAATAACTCTTTGGATGGTTTCCTAAGTGTTACTCAAGGTAAACATCAACATCTCAAATTCACTTGTTTTCCCCATTGAAACGCATTGGGCAAAACTGATGTTGATTGTTACTCAATGTTCCTTAACTTCTATGTGTGGAAACCACTTGTATCACATGTGAAATGATGGATTCTAACAGAATTTAACTGTGTAGATCAGATTCTACTAGATTAACCAGCCGTAACACTTGTTATCACTTGGAGTGTTTTTCAGCTCTTGAAACGCACCATTGTGAAGTCAAGTTACATTCAACTATATCTCAGTCCCACGTGAAAATACTGATGTAAAACTGTTCCAAATGATGTAATACATAGTTCTCTAATGGGTAATAACTCTTTGGATGGTTTCCTAAGTGTTACTCAAGGTAAACATCAACATCTCAAATTCACTTGTTTTCCCCATTGAAACGCATTGGGCAAAACTGATGTTGATTGTTACTCAATGTTCCTTAACTTCTATGTGTGGAAACCACTTGTATCACATGTGAAATGATGGATTCTAACAGAATTTAACTGTGTAGATCAGATTCTACTAGATTAACCAGCCGTAACACTTGTTATCACTTGGAGTGTTTTTCAGCTCTTGAAACGCACCATTGTGAAGTCAAGTTACATTCAACTATATCTCAGTCCCACGTGAAAATACTGATGTAAAACTGTTCCAAATGATGTAATACATAGTTCTCTAATGGGTAATAACTCTTTGGATGGTTTCCTAAGTGTTACTCAAGGTAAACATCAACATCTCAAATTCACTTGTTTTCCCCATTGAAACGCATTGGGCAAAACTGATGTTGATTGTTACTCAATGTTCCTTAACTTCTATGTGTGGAAACCACTTGTATCACATGTGAAATGATGGATTCTAACAGAATTTAACTGTGTAGATCAGATTCTACTAGATTAACCAGCCGTAACACTTGTTATCACTTGGAGTGTTTTTCAGCTCTTGAAACGCACCATTGTGAAGTCAAGTTACATTCAACTATATCTCAGTCCCACGTGAAAATACTGATGTAAAACTGTTCCAAATGATGTAATACATAGTTCTCTAATGGGTAATAACTCTTTGGATGGTTTCCTAAGTGTTACTCAAGGTAAACATCAACATCTCAAATTCACTTGTTTTCCCCATTGAAACGCATTGGGCAAAACTGATGTTGATTGTTACTCAATGTTCCTTAACTTCTATGTGTGGAAACCACTTGTATCACATGTGAAATGATGGATTCTAACAGAATTTAACTGTGTAGATCAGATTCTACTAGATTAACCAGCCGTAACACTTGTTATCACTTGGAGTGTTTTTCAGCTCTTGAAACGCACCATTGTGAAGTCAAGTTACATTCAACTATATCTCAGTCCCACGTGAAAATACTGATGTAAAACTGTTCCAAATGATGTAATACATAGTTCTCTAATGGGTAATAACTCTTTGGATGGTTTCCTAAGTGTTACTCAAGGTAAACATCAACATCTCAAATTCACTTGTTTTCCCCATTGAAACGCATTGGGCAAAACTGATGTTGATTGTTACTCAATGTTCCTTAACTTCTATGTGTGGAAACCACTTGTATCACATGTGAAATGATGGATTCTAACAGAATTTAACTGTGTAGATCAGATTCTACTAGATTAACCAGCCGTAACACTTGTTATCACTTGGAGTGTTTTTCAGCTCTTGAAACGCACCATTGTGAAGTCAAGTTACATTCAACTATATCTCAGTCCCACGTGAAAATACTGATGTAAAACTGTTCCAAATGATGTAATACATAGTTCTCTAATGGGTAATAACTCTTTGGATGGTTTCCTAAGTGTTACTCAAGGTAAACATCAACATCTCAAATTCACTTGTTTTCCCCATTGAAACGCATTGGGCAAAACTGATGTTGATTGTTACTCAATGTTCCTTAACTTCTATGTGTGGAAACCACTTGTATCACATGTGAAATGATGGATTCTAACAGAATTTAACTGTGTAGATCAGATTCTACTAGATTAACCAGCCGTAACACTTGTTATCACTTGGAGTGTTTTTCAGCTCTTGAAACGCACCATTGTGAAGTCAAGTTACATTCAACTATATCTCAGTCCCACGTGAAAATACTGATGTAAAACTGTTCCAAATGATGTAATACATAGTTCTCTAATGGGTAATAACTCTTTGGATGGTTTCCTAAGTGTTACTCAAGGTAAACATCAACATCTCAAATTCACTTGTTTTCCCCATTGAAACGCATTGGGCAAAACTGATGTTGATTGTTACTCAATGTTCCTTAACTTCTATGTGTGGAAACCACTTGTATCACATGTGAAATGATGGATTCTAACAGAATTTAACTGTGTAGATCAGATTCTACTAGATTAACCAGCCGTAACACTTGTTATCACTTGGAGTGTTTTTCAGCTCTTGAAACGCACCATTGTGAAGTCAAGTTACATTCAACTATATCTCAGTCCCACGTGAAAATACTGATGTAAAACTGTTCCAAATGATGTAATACATAGTTCTCTAATGGGTAATAACTCTTTGGATGGTTTCCTAAGTGTTACTCAAGGTAAACATCAACATCTCAAATTCACTTGTTTTCCCCATTGAAACGCATTGGGCAAAACTGATGTTGATTGTTACTCAATGTTCCTTAACTTCTATGTGTGGAAACCACTTGTATCACATGTGAAATGATGGATTCTAACAGAATTTAACTGTGTAGATCAGATTCTACTAGATTAACCAGCCGTAACACTTGTTATCACTTGGAGTGTTTTTCAGCTCTTGAAACGCACCATTGTGAAGTCAAGTTACATTCAACTATATCTCAGTCCCACGTGAAAATACTGATGTAAAACTGTTCCAAATGATGTAATACATAGTTCTCTAATGGGTAATAACTCTTTGGATGGTTTCCTAAGTGTTACTCAAGGTAAACATCAACATCTCAAATTCACTTGTTTTCCCCATTGAAACGCATTGGGCAAAACTGATGTTGATTGTTACTCAATGTTCCTTAACTTCTATGTGTGGAAACCACTTGTATCACATGTGAAATGATGGATTCTAACAGAATTTAACTGTGTAGATCAGATTCTACTAGATTAACCAGCCGTAACACTTGTTATCACTTGGAGTGTTTTTCAGCTCTTGAAACGCACCATTGTGAAGTCAAGTTACATTCAACTATATCTCAGTCCCACGTGAAAATACTGATGTAAAACTGTTCCAAATGATGTAATACATAGTTCTCTAATGGGTAATAACTCTTTGGATGGTTTCCTAAGTGTTACTCAAGGTAAACATCAACATCTCAAATTCACTTGTTTTCCCCATTGAAACGCATTGGGCAAAACTGATGTTGATTGTTACTCAATGTTCCTTAACTTCTATGTGTGGAAACCACTTGTATCACATGTGAAATGATGGATTCTAACAGAATTTAACTGTGTAGATCAGATTCTACTAGATTAACCAGCCGTAACACTTGTTATCACTTGGAGTGTTTTTCAGCTCTTGAAACGCACCATTGTGAAGTCAAGTTACATTCAACTATATCTCAGTCCCACGTGAAAATACTGATGTAAAACTGTTCCAAATGATGTAATACATAGTTCTCTAATGGGTAATAACTCTTTGGATGGTTTCCTAAGTGTTACTCAAGGTAAACATCAACATCTCAAATTCACTTGTTTTCCCCATTGAAACGCATTGGGCAAAACTGATGTTGATTGTTACTCAATGTTCCTTAACTTCTATGTGTGGAAACCACTTGTATCACATGTGAAATGATGGATTCTAACAGAATTTAACTGTGTAGATCAGATTCTACTAGATTAACCAGCCGTAACACTTGTTATCACTTGGAGTGTTTTTCAGCTCTTGAAACGCACCATTGTGAAGTCAAGTTACATTCAACTATATCTCAGTCCCACGTGAAAATACTGATGTAAAACTGTTCCAAATGATGTAATACATAGTTCTCTAATGGGTAATAACTCTTTGGATGGTTTCCTAAGTGTTACTCAAGGTAAACATCAACATCTCAAATTCACTTGTTTTCCCCATTGAAACGCATTGGGCAAAACTGATGTTGATTGTTACTCAATGTTCCTTAACTTCTATGTGTGGAAACCACTTGTATCACATGTGAAATGATGGATTCTAACAGAATTTAACTGTGTAGATCAGATTCTACTAGATTAACCAGCCGTAACACTTGTTATCACTTGGAGTGTTTTTCAGCTCTTGAAACGCACCATTGTGAAGTCAAGTTACATTCAACTATATCTCAGTCCCACGTGAAAATACTGATGTAAAACTGTTCCAAATGATGTAATACATAGTTCTCTAATGGGTAATAACTCTTTGGATGGTTTCCTAAGTGTTACTCAAGGTAAACATCAACATCTCAAATTCACTTGTTTTCCCCATTGAAACGCATTGGGCAAAACTGATGTTGATTGTTACTCAATGTTCCTTAACTTCTATGTGTGGAAACCACTTGTATCACATGTGAAATGATGGATTCTAACAGAATTTAACTGTGTAGATCAGATTCTACTAGATTAACCAGCCGTAACACTTGTTATCACTTGGAGTGTTTTTCAGCTCTTGAAACGCACCATTGTGAAGTCAAGTTACATTCAACTATATCTCAGTCCCACGTGAAAATACTGATGTAAAACTGTTCCAAATGATGTAATACATAGTTCTCTAATGGGTAATAACTCTTTGGATGGTTTCCTAAGTGTTACTCAAGGTAAACATCAACATCTCAAATTCACTTGTTTTCCCCATTGAAACGCATTGGGCAAAACTGATGTTGATTGTTACTCAATGTTCCTTAACTTCTATGTGTGGAAACCACTTGTATCACATGTGAAATGATGGATTCTAACAGAATTTAACTGTGTAGATCAGATTCTACTAGATTAACCAGCCGTAACACTTGTTATCACTTGGAGTGTTTTTCAGCTCTTGAAACGCACCATTGTGAAGTCAAGTTACATTCAACTATATCTCAGTCCCACGTGAAAATACTGATGTAAAACTGTTCCAAATGATGTAATACATAGTTCTCTAATGGGTAATAACTCTTTGGATGGTTTCCTAAGTGTTACTCAAGGTAAACATCAACATCTCAAATTCACTTGTTTTCCCCATTGAAACGCATTGGGCAAAACTGATGTTGATTGTTACTCAATGTTCCCTAACTTCTATGTGTGGAAACCACTTGTATCACATGTGAAATGATGGATTCTAACAGAATTTAACTGTGTAGATCAGATTCTACTAGATTAACCAGCCGTAACACTTGTTATCACTTGGAGTGTTTTTCAGCTCTTGAAACGCACCATTGTGAAGTCAAGTTACATTCAACTATATCTCAGTCCCACGTGAAAATACTGATGTAAAACTGTTCCAAATGATGTAATACATAGTTCTCTAATGGGTAATAACTCTTTGGATGGTTTCCTAAGTGTTACTCAAGGTAAACATCAACATCTCAAATTCACTTGTTTTCCCCATTGAAACGCATTGGGCAAAACTGATGTTGATTGTTACTCAATGTTCCTTAACTTCTATGTGTGGAAACCACTTGTATCACATGTGAAATGATGGATTCTAACAGAATTTAACTGTGTAGATCAGATTCTACTAGATTAACCAGCCGTAACACTTGTTATCACTTGGAGTGTTTTTCAGCTCTTGAAACGCACCATTGTGAAGTCAAGTTACATTCAACTATATCTCAGTCCCACGTGAAAATACTGATGTAAAACTGTTCCAAATGATGTAATACATAGTTCTCTAATGGGTAATAACTCTTTGGATGGTTTCCTAAGTGTTACTCAAGGTAAACATCAACATCTCAAATTCACTTGTTTTCCCCATTGAAACGCATTGGGCAAAACTGATGTTGATTGTTACTCAATGTTCCTTAACTTCTATGTGTGGAAACCACTTGTATCACATGTGAAATGATGGATTCTAACAGAATTTAACTGTGTAGATCAGATTCTACTAGATTAACCAGCCGTAACACTTGTTATCACTTGGAGTGTTTTTCAGCTCTTGAAACGCACCATTGTGAAGTCAAGTTACATTCAACTATATCTCAGTCCCACGTGAAAATACTGATGTAAAACTGTTCCAAATGATGTAATACATAGTTCTCTAATGGGTAATAACTCTTTGGATGGTTTCCTAAGTGTTACTCAAGGTAAACATCAACATCTCAAATTCACTTGTTTTCCCCATTGAAACGCATTGGGCAAAACTGATGTTGATTGTTACTCAATGTTCCTTAACTTCTATGTGTGGAAACCACTTGTATCACATGTGAAATGATGGATTCTAACAGAATTTAACTGTGTAGATCAGATTCTACTAGATTAACCAGCCGTAACACTTGTTATCACTTGGAGTGTTTTTCAGCTCTTGAAACGCACCATTGTGAAGTCAAGTTACATTCAACTATATCTCAGTCCCACGTGAAAATACTGATGTAAAACTGTTCCAAATGATGTAATACATAGTTCTCTAATGGGTAATAACTCTTTGGATGGTTTCCTAAGTGTTACTCAAGGTAAACATCAACATCTCAAATTCACTTGTTTTCCCCATTGAAACGCATTGGGCAAAACTGATGTTGATTGTTACTCAATGTTCCTTAACTTCTATGTGTGGAAACCACTTGTATCACATGTGAAATGATGGATTCTAACAGAATTTAACTGTGTAGATCAGATTCTACTAGATTAACCAGCCGTAACACTTGTTATCACTTGGAGTGTTTTTCAGCTCTTGAAACGCACCATTGTGAAGTCAAGTTACATTCAACTATATCTCAGTCCCACGTGAAAATACTGATGTAAAACTGTTCCAAATGATGTAATACATAGTTCTCTAATGGGTAATAACTCTTTGGATGGTTTCCTAAGTGTTACTCAAGGTAAACATCAACATCTCAAATTCACTTGTTTTCCCCATTGAAACGCATTGGGCAAAACTGATGTTGATTGTTACTCAATGTTCCTTAACTTCTATGTGTGGAAACCACTTGTATCACATGTGAAATGATGGATTCTAACAGAATTTAACTGTGTAGATCAGATTCTACTAGATTAACCAGCCGTAACACTTGTTATCACTTGGAGTGTTTTTCAGCTCTTGAAACGCACCATTGTGAAGTCAAGTTACATTCAACTATATCTCAGTCCCACGTGAAAATACTGATGTAAAACTGTTCCAAATGATGTAATACATAGTTCTCTAATGGGTAATAACTCTTTGGATGGTTTCCTAAGTGTTACTCAAGGTAAACATCAACATCTCAAATTCACTTGTTTTCCCCATTGAAACGCATTGGGCAAAACTGATGTTGATTGTTACTCAATGTTCCTTAACTTCTATGTGTGGAAACCACTTGTATCACATGTGAAATGATGGATTCTAACAGAATTTAACTGTGTAGATCAGATTCTACTAGATTAACCAGCCGTAACACTTGTTATCACTTGGAGTGTTTTTCAGCTCTTGAAACGCACCATTGTGAAGTCAAGTTACATTCAACTATATCTCAGTCCCACGTGAAAATACTGATGTAAAACTGTTCCAAATGATGTAATACATAGTTCTCTAATGGGTAATAACTCTTTGGATGGTTTCCTAAGTGTTACTCAAGGTAAACATCAACATCTCAAATTCACTTGTTTTCCCCATTGAAACGCATTGGGCAAAACTGATGTTGATTGTTACTCAATGTTCCTTAACTTCTATGTGTGGAAACCACTTGTATCACATGTGAAATGATGGATTCTAACAGAATTTAACTGTGTAGATCAGATTCTACTAGATTAACCAGCCGTAACACTTGTTATCACTTGGAGTGTTTTTCAGCTCTTGAAACGCACCATTGTGAAGTCAAGTTACATTCAACTATATCTCAGTCCCACGTGAAAATACTGATGTAAAACTGTTCCAAATGATGTAATACATAGTTCTCTAATGGGTAATAACTCTTTGGATGGTTTCCTAAGTGTTACTCAAGGTAAACATCAACATCTCAAATTCACTTGTTTTCCCCATTGAAACGCATTGGGCAAAACTGATGTTGATTGTTACTCAATGTTCCTTAACTTCTATGTGTGGAAACCACTTGTATCACATGTGAAATGATGGATTCTAACAGAATTTAACTGTGTAGATCAGATTCTACTAGATTAACCAGCCGTAACACTTGTTATCACTTGGAGTGTTTTTCAGCTCTTGAAACGCACCATTGTGAAGTCAAGTTACATTCAACTATATCTCAGTCCCACGTGAAAATACTGATGTAAAACTGTTCCAAATGATGTAATACATAGTTCTCTAATGGGTAATAACTCTTTGGATGGTTTCCTAAGTGTTACTCAAGGTAAACATCAACATCTCAAATTCACTTGTTTTCCCCATTGAAACGCATTGGGCAAAACTGATGTTGATTGTTACTCAATGTTCCTTAACTTCTATGTGTGGAAACCACTTGTATCACATGTGAAATGATGGATTCTAACAGAATTTAACTGTGTAGATCAGATTCTACTAGATTAACCAGCCGTAACACTTGTTATCACTTGGAGTGTTTTTCAGCTCTTGAAACGCACCATTGTGAAGTCAAGTTACATTCAACTATATCTCAGTCCCACGTGAAAATACTGATGTAAAACTGTTCCAAATGATGTAATACATAGTTCTCTAATGGGTAATAACTCTTTGGATGGTTTCCTAAGTGTTACTCAAGGTAAACATCAACATCTCAAATTCACTTGTTTTCCCCATTGAAACGCATTGGGCAAAACTGATGTTGATTGTTACTCAATGTTCCTTAACTTCTATGTGTGGAAACCACTTGTATCACATGTGAAATGATGGATTCTAACAGAATTTAACTGTGTAGATCAGATTCTACTAGATTAACCAGCCGTAACACTTGTTATCACTTGGAGTGTTTTTCAGCTCTTGAAACGCACCATTGTGAAGTCAAGTTACATTCAACTATATCTCAGTCCCACGTGAAAATACTGATGTAAAACTGTTCCAAATGATGTAATACATAGTTCTCTAATGGGTAATAACTCTTTGGATGGTTTCCTAAGTGTTACTCAAGGTAAACATCAACATCTCAAATTCACTTGTTTTCCCCATTGAAACGCATTGGGCAAAACTGATGTTGATTGTTACTCAATGTTCCTTAACTTCTATGTGTGGAAACCACTTGTATCACATGTGAAATGATGGATTCTAACAGAATTTAACTGTGTAGATCAGATTCTACTAGATTAACCAGCCGTAACACTTGTTATCACTTGGAGTGTTTTTCAGCTCTTGAAACGCACCATTGTGAAGTCAAGTTACATTCAACTATATCTCAGTCCCACGTGAAAATACTGATGTAAAACTGTTCCAAATGATGTAATACATAGTTCTCTAATGGGTAATAACTCTTTGGATGGTTTCCTAAGTGTTACTCAAGGTAAACATCAACATCTCAAATTCACTTGTTTTCCCCATTGAAACGCATTGGGCAAAACTGATGTTGATTGTTACTCAATGTTCCTTAACTTCTATGTGTGGAAACCACTTGTATCACATGTGAAATGATGGATTCTAACAGAATTTAACTGTGTAGATCAGATTCTACTAGATTAACCAGCCGTAACACTTGTTATCACTTGGAGTGTTTTTCAGCTCTTGAAACGCACCATTGTGAAGTCAAGTTACATTCAACTATATCTCAGTCCCACGTGAAAATACTGATGTAAAACTGTTCCAAATGATGTAATACATAGTTCTCTAATGGGTAATAACTCTTTGGATGGTTTCCTAAGTGTTACTCAAGGTAAACATCAACATCTCAAATTCACTTGTTTTCCCCATTGAAACGCATTGGGCAAAACTGATGTTGATTGTTACTCAATGTTCCTTAACTTCTATGTGTGGAAACCACTTGTATCACATGTGAAATGATGGATTCTAACAGAATTTAACTGTGTAGATCAGATTCTACTAGATTAACCAGCCGTAACACTTGTTATCACTTGGAGTGTTTTTCAGCTCTTGAAACGCACCATTGTGAAGTCAAGTTACATTCAACTATATCTCAGTCCCACGTGAAAATACTGATGTAAAACTGTTCCAAATGATGTAATACATAGTTCTCTAATGGGTAATAACTCTTTGGATGGTTTCCTAAGTGTTACTCAAGGTAAACATCAACATCTCAAATTCACTTGTTTTCCCCATTGAAACGCATTGGGCAAAACTGATGTTGATTGTTACTCAATGTTCCTTAACTTCTATGTGTGGAAACCACTTGTATCACATGTGAAATGATGGATTCTAACAGAATTTAACTGTGTAGATCAGATTCTACTAGATTAACCAGCCGTAACACTTGTTATCACTTGGAGTGTTTTTCAGCTCTTGAAACGCACCATTGTGAAGTCAAGTTACATTCAACTATATCTCAGTCCCACGTGAAAATACTGATGTAAAACTGTTCCAAATGATGTAATACATAGTTCTCTAATGGGTAATAACTCTTTGGATGGTTTCCTAAGTGTTACTCAAGGTAAACATCAACATCTCAAATTCACTTGTTTTCCCCATTGAAACGCATTGGGCAAAACTGATGTTGATTGTTACTCAATGTTCCTTAACTTCTATGTGTGGAAACCACTTGTATCACATGTGAAATGATGGATTCTAACAGAATTTAACTGTGTAGATCAGATTCTACTAGATTAACCAGCCGTAACACTTGTTATCACTTGGAGTGTTTTTCAGCTCTTGAAACGCACCATTGTGAAGTCAAGTTACATTCAACTATATCTCAGTCCCACGTGAAAATACTGATGTAAAACTGTTCCAAATGATGTAATACATAGTTCTCTAATGGGTAATAACTCTTTGGATGGTTTCCTAAGTGTTACTCAAGGTAAACATCAACATCTCAAATTCACTTGTTTTCCCCATTGAAACGCATTGGGCAAAACTGATGTTGATTGTTACTCAATGTTCCTTAACTTCTATGTGTGGAAACCACTTGTATCACATGTGAAATGATGGATTCTAACAGAATTTAACTGTGTAGATCAGATTCTACTAGATTAACCAGCCGTAACACTTGTTATCACTTGGAGTGTTTTTCAGCTCTTGAAACGCACCATTGTGAAGTCAAGTTACATTCAACTATATCTCAGTCCCACGTGAAAATACTGATGTAAAACTGTTCCAAATGATGTAATACATAGTTCTCTAATGGGTAATAACTCTTTGGATGGTTTCCTAAGTGTTACTCAAGGTAAACATCAACATCTCAAATTCACTTGTTTTCCCCATTGAAACGCATTGGGCAAAACTGATGTTGATTGTTACTCAATGTTCCTTAACTTCTATGTGTGGAAACCACTTGTATCACATGTGAAATGATGGATTCTAACAGAATTTAACTGTGTAGATCAGATTCTACTAGATTAACCAGCCGTAACACTTGTTATCACTTGGAGTGTTTTTCAGCTCTTGAAACGCACCATTGTGAAGTCAAGTTACATTCAACTATATCTCAGTCCCACGTGAAAATACTGATGTAAAACTGTTCCAAATGATGTAATACATAGTTCTCTAATGGGTAATAACTCTTTGGATGGTTTCCTAAGTGTTACTCAAGGTAAACATCAACATCTCAAATTCACTTGTTTTCCCCATTGAAACGCATTGGGCAAAACTGATGTTGATTGTTACTCAATGTTCCTTAACTTCTATGTGTGGAAACCACTTGTATCACATGTGAAATGATGGATTCTAACAGAATTTAACTGTGTAGATCAGATTCTACTAGATTAACCAGCCGTAACACTTGTTATCACTTGGAGTGTTTTTCAGCTCTTGAAACGCACCATTGTGAAGTCAAGTTACATTCAACTATATCTCAGTCCCACGTGAAAATACTGATGTAAAACTGTTCCAAATGATGTAATACATAGTTCTCTAATGGGTAATAACTCTTTGGATGGTTTCCTAAGTGTTACTCAAGGTAAACATCAACATCTCAAATTCACTTGTTTTCCCCATTGAAACGCATTGGGCAAAACTGATGTTGATTGTTACTCAATGTTCCTTAACTTCTATGTGTGGAAACCACTTGTATCACATGTGAAATGATGGATTCTAACAGAATTTAACTGTGTAGATCAGATTCTACTAGATTAACCAGCCGTAACACTTGTTATCACTTGGAGTGTTTTTCAGCTCTTGAAACGCACCATTGTGAAGTCAAGTTACATTCAACTATATCTCAGTCCCACGTGAAAATACTGATGTAAAACTGTTCCAAATGATGTAATACATAGTTCTCTAATGGGTAATAACTCTTTGGATGGTTTCCTAAGTGTTACTCAAGGTAAACATCAACATCTCAAATTCACTTGTTTTCCCCATTGAAACGCATTGGGCAAAACTGATGTTGATTGTTACTCAATGTTCCTTAACTTCTATGTGTGGAAACCACTTGTATCACATGTGAAATGATGGATTCTAACAGAATTTAACTGTGTAGATCAGATTCTACTAGATTAACCAGCCGTAACACTTGTTATCACTTGGAGTGTTTTTCAGCTCTTGAAACGCACCATTGTGAAGTCAAGTTACATTCAACTATATCTCAGTCCCACGTGAAAATACTGATGTAAAACTGTTCCAAATGATGTAATACATAGTTCTCTAATGGGTAATAACTCTTTGGATGGTTTCCTAAGTGTTACTCAAGGTAAACATCAACATCTCAAATTCACTTGTTTTCCCCATTGAAACGCATTGGGCAAAACTGATGTTGATTGTTACTCAATGTTCCTTAACTTCTATGTGTGGAAACCACTTGTATCACATGTGAAATGATGGATTCTAACAGAATTTAACTGTGTAGATCAGATTCTACTAGATTAACCAGCCGTAACACTTGTTATCACTTGGAGTGTTTTTCAGCTCTTGAAACGCACCATTGTGAAGTCAAGTTACATTCAACTATATCTCAGTCCCACGTGAAAATACTGATGTAAAACTGTTCCAAATGATGTAATACATAGTTCTCTAATGGGTAATAACTCTTTGGATGGTTTCCTAAGTGTTACTCAAGGTAAACATCAACATCTCAAATTCACTTGTTTTCCCCATTGAAACGCATTGGGCAAAACTGATGTTGATTGTTACTCAATGTTCCTTAACTTCTATGTGTGGAAACCACTTGTATCACATGTGAAATGATGGATTCTAACAGAATTTAACTGTGTAGATCAGATTCTACTAGATTAACCAGCCGTAACACTTGTTATCACTTGGAGTGTTTTTCAGCTCTTGAAACGCACCATTGTGAAGTCAAGTTACATTCAACTATATCTCAGTCCCACGTGAAAATACTGATGTAAAACTGTTCCAAATGATGTAATACATAGTTCTCTAATGGGTAATAACTCTTTGGATGGTTTCCTAAGTGTTACTCAAGGTAAACATCAACATCTCAAATTCACTTGTTTTCCCCATTGAAACGCATTGGGCAAAACTGATGTTGATTGTTACTCAATGTTCCTTAACTTCTATGTGTGGAAACCACTTGTATCACATGTGAAATGATGGATTCTAACAGAATTTAACTGTGTAGATCAGATTCTACTAGATTAACCAGCCGTAACACTTGTTATCACTTGGAGTGTTTTTCAGCTCTTGAAACGCACCATTGTGAAGTCAAGTTACATTCAACTATATCTCAGTCCCACGTGAAAATACTGATGTAAAACTGTTCCAAATGATGTAATACATAGTTCTCTAATGGGTAATAACTCTTTGGATGGTTTCCTAAGTGTTACTCAAGGTAAACATCAACATCTCAAATTCACTTGTTTTCCCCATTGAAACGCATTGGGCAAAACTGATGTTGATTGTTACTCAATGTTCCTTAACTTCTATGTGTGGAAACCACTTGTATCACATGTGAAATGATGGATTCTAACAGAATTTAACTGTGTAGATCAGATTCTACTAGATTAACCAGCCGTAACACTTGTTATCACTTGGAGTGTTTTTCAGCTCTTGAAACGCACCATTGTGAAGTCAAGTTACATTCAACTATATCTCAGTCCCACGTGAAAATACTGATGTAAAACTGTTCCAAATGATGTAATACATAGTTCTCTAATGGGTAATAACTCTTTGGATGGTTTCCTAAGTGTTACTCAAGGTAAACATCAACATCTCAAATTCACTTGTTTTCCCCATTGAAACGCATTGGGCAAAACTGATGTTGATTGTTACTCAATGTTCCTTAACTTCTATGTGTGGAAACCACTTGTATCACATGTGAAATGATGGATTCTAACAGAATTTAACTGTGTAGATCAGATTCTACTAGATTAACCAGCCGTAACACTTGTTATCACTTGGAGTGTTTTTCAGCTCTTGAAACGCACCATTGTGAAGTCAAGTTACATTCAACTATATCTCAGTCCCACGTGAAAATACTGATGTAAAACTGTTCCAAATGATGTAATACATAGTTCTCTAATGGGTAATAACTCTTTGGATGGTTTCCTAAGTGTTACTCAAGGTAAACATCAACATCTCAAATTCACTTGTTTTCCCCATTGAAACGCATTGGGCAAAACTGATGTTGATTGTTACTCAATGTTCCTTAACTTCTATGTGTGGAAACCACTTGTATCACATGTGAAATGATGGATTCTAACAGAATTTAACTGTGTAGATCAGATTCTACTAGATTAACCAGCCGTAACACTTGTTATCACTTGGAGTGTTTTTCAGCTCTTGAAACGCACCATTGTGAAGTCAAGTTACATTCAACTATATCTCAGTCCCACGTGAAAATACTGATGTAAAACTGTTCCAAATGATGTAATACATAGTTCTCTAATGGGTAATAACTCTTTGGATGGTTTCCTAAGTGTTACTCAAGGTAAACATCAACATCTCAAATTCACTTGTTTTCCCCATTGAAACGCATTGGGCAAAACTGATGTTGATTGTTACTCAATGTTCCTTAACTTCTATGTGTGGAAACCACTTGTATCACATGTGAAATGATGGATTCTAACAGAATTTAACTGTGTAGATCAGATTCTACTAGATTAACCAGCCGTAACACTTGTTATCACTTGGAGTGTTTTTCAGCTCTTGAAACGCACCATTGTGAAGTCAAGTTACATTCAACTATATCTCAGTCCCACGTGAAAATACTGATGTAAAACTGTTCCAAATGATGTAATACATAGTTCTCTAATGGGTAATAACTCTTTGGATGGTTTCCTAAGTGTTACTCAAGGTAAACATCAACATCTCAAATTCACTTGTTTTCCCCATTGAAACGCATTGGGCAAAACTGATGTTGATTGTTACTCAATGTTCCTTAACTTCTATGTGTGGAAACCACTTGTATCACATGTGAAATGATGGATTCTAACAGAATTTAACTGTGTAGATCAGATTCTACTAGATTAACCAGCCGTAACACTTGTTATCACTTGGAGTGTTTTTCAGCTCTTGAAACGCACCATTGTGAAGTCAAGTTACATTCAACTATATCTCAGTCCCACGTGAAAATACTGATGTAAAACTGTTCCAAATGATGTAATACATAGTTCTCTAATGGGTAATAACTCTTTGGATGGTTTCCTAAGTGTTACTCAAGGTAAACATCAACATCTCAAATTCACTTGTTTTCCCCATTGAAACGCATTGGGCAAAACTGATGTTGATTGTTACTCAATGTTCCTTAACTTCTATGTGTGGAAACCACTTGTATCACATGTGAAATGATGGATTCTAACAGAATTTAACTGTGTAGATCAGATTCTACTAGATTAACCAGCCGTAACACTTGTTATCACTTGGAGTGTTTTTCAGCTCTTGAAACGCACCATTGTGAAGTCAAGTTACATTCAACTATATCTCAGTCCCACGTGAAAATACTGATGTAAAACTGTTCCAAATGATGTAATACATAGTTCTCTAATGGGTAATAACTCTTTGGATGGTTTCCTAAGTGTTACTCAAGGTAAACATCAACATCTCAAATTCACTTGTTTTCCCCATTGAAACGCATTGGGCAAAACTGATGTTGATTGTTACTCAATGTTCCTTAACTTCTATGTGTGGAAACCACTTGTATCACATGTGAAATGATGGATTCTAACAGAATTTAACTGTGTAGATCAGATTCTACTAGATTAACCAGCCGTAACACTTGTTATCACTTGGAGTGTTTTTCAGCTCTTGAAACGCACCATTGTGAAGTCAAGTTACATTCAACTATATCTCAGTCCCACGTGAAAATACTGATGTAAAACTGTTCCAAATGATGTAATACATAGTTCTCTAATGGGTAATAACTCTTTGGATGGTTTCCTAAGTGTTACTCAAGGTAAACATCAACATCTCAAATTCACTTGTTTTCCCCATTGAAACGCATTGGGCAAAACTGATGTTGATTGTTACTCAATGTTCCTTAACTTCTATGTGTGGAAACCACTTGTATCACATGTGAAATGATGGATTCTAACAGAATTTAACTGTGTAGATCAGATTCTACTAGATTAACCAGCCGTAACACTTGTTATCACTTGGAGTGTTTTTCAGCTCTTGAAACGCACCATTGTGAAGTCAAGTTACATTCAACTATATCTCAGTCCCACGTGAAAATACTGATGTAAAACTGTTCCAAATGATGTAATACATAGTTCTCTAATGGGTAATAACTCTTTGGATGGTTTCCTAAGTGTTACTCAAGGTAAACATCAACATCTCAAATTCACTTGTTTTCCCCATTGAAACGCATTGGGCAAAACTGATGTTGATTGTTACTCAATGTTCCTTAACTTCTATGTGTGGAAACCACTTGTATCACATGTGAAATGATGGATTCTAACAGAATTTAACTGTGTAGATCAGATTCTACTAGATTAACCAGCCGTAACACTTGTTATCACTTGGAGTGTTTTTCAGCTCTTGAAACGCACCATTGTGAAGTCAAGTTACATTCAACTATATCTCAGTCCCACGTGAAAATACTGATGTAAAACTGTTCCAAATGATGTAATACATAGTTCTCTAATGGGTAATAACTCTTTGGATGGTTTCCTAAGTGTTACTCAAGGTAAACATCAACATCTCAAATTCACTTGTTTTCCCCATTGAAACGCATTGGGCAAAACTGATGTTGATTGTTACTCAATGTTCCTTAACTTCTATGTGTGGAAACCACTTGTATCACATGTGAAATGATGGATTCTAACAGAATTTAACTGTGTAGATCAGATTCTACTAGATTAACCAGCCGTAACACTTGTTATCACTTGGAGTGTTTTTCAGCTCTTGAAACGCACCATTGTGAAGTCAAGTTACATTCAACTATATCTCAGTCCCACGTGAAAATACTGATGTAAAACTGTTCCAAATGATGTAATACATAGTTCTCTAATGGGTAATAACTCTTTGGATGGTTTCCTAAGTGTTACTCAAGGTAAACATCAACATCTCAAATTCACTTGTTTTCCCCATTGAAACGCATTGGGCAAAACTGATGTTGATTGTTACTCAATGTTCCTTAACTTCTATGTGTGGAAACCACTTGTATCACATGTGAAATGATGGATTCTAACAGAATTTAACTGTGTAGATCAGATTCTACTAGATTAACCAGCCGTAACACTTGTTATCACTTGGAGTGTTTTTCAGCTCTTGAAACGCACCATTGTGAAGTCAAGTTACATTCAACTATATCTCAGTCCCACGTGAAAATACTGATGTAAAACTGTTCCAAATGATGTAATACATAGTTCTCTAATGGGTAATAACTCTTTGGATGGTTTCCTAAGTGTTACTCAAGGTAAACATCAACATCTCAAATTCACTTGTTTTCCCCATTGAAACGCATTGGGCAAAACTGATGTTGATTGTTACTCAATGTTCCTTAACTTCTATGTGTGGAAACCACTTGTATCACATGTGAAATGATGGATTCTAACAGAATTTAACTGTGTAGATCAGATTCTACTAGATTAACCAGCCGTAACACTTGTTATCACTTGGAGTGTTTTTCAGCTCTTGAAACGCACCATTGTGAAGTCAAGTTACATTCAACTATATCTCAGTCCCACGTGAAAATACTGATGTAAAACTGTTCCAAATGATGTAATACATAGTTCTCTAATGGGTAATAACTCTTTGGATGGTTTCCTAAGTGTTACTCAAGGTAAACATCAACATCTCAAATTCACTTGTTTTCCCCATTGAAACGCATTGGGCAAAACTGATGTTGATTGTTACTCAATGTTCCTTAACTTCTATGTGTGGAAACCACTTGTATCACATGTGAAATGATGGATTCTAACAGAATTTAACTGTGTAGATCAGATTCTACTAGATTAACCAGCCGTAACACTTGTTATCACTTGGAGTGTTTTTCAGCTCTTGAAACGCACCATTGTGAAGTCAAGTTACATTCAACTATATCTCAGTCCCACGTGAAAATACTGATGTAAAACTGTTCCAAATGATGTAATACATAGTTCTCTAATGGGTAATAACTCTTTGGATGGTTTCCTAAGTGTTACTCAAGGTAAACATCAACATCTCAAATTCACTTGTTTTCCCCATTGAAACGCATTGGGCAAAACTGATGTTGATTGTTACTCAATGTTCCTTAACTTCTATGTGTGGAAACCACTTGTATCACATGTGAAATGATGGATTCTAACAGAATTTAACTGTGTAGATCAGATTCTACTAGATTAACCAGCCGTAACACTTGTTATCACTTGGAGTGTTTTTCAGCTCTTGAAACGCACCATTGTGAAGTCAAGTTACATTCAACTATATCTCAGTCCCACGTGAAAATACTGATGTAAAACTGTTCCAAATGATGTAATACATAGTTCTCTAATGGGTAATAACTCTTTGGATGGTTTCCTAAGTGTTACTCAAGGTAAACATCAACATCTCAAATTCACTTGTTTTCCCCATTGAAACGCATTGGGCAAAACTGATGTTGATTGTTACTCAATGTTCCTTAACTTCTATGTGTGGAAACCACTTGTATCACATGTGAAATGATGGATTCTAACAGAATTTAACTGTGTAGATCAGATTCTACTAGATTAACCAGCCGTAACACTTGTTATCACTTGGAGTGTTTTTCAGCTCTTGAAACGCACCATTGTGAAGTCAAGTTACATTCAACTATATCTCAGTCCCACGTGAAAATACTGATGTAAAACTGTTCCAAATGATGTAATACATAGTTCTCTAATGGGTAATAACTCTTTGGATGGTTTCCTAAGTGTTACTCAAGGTAAACATCAACATCTCAAATTCACTTGTTTTCCCCATTGAAACGCATTGGGCAAAACTGATGTTGATTGTTACTCAATGTTCCTTAACTTCTATGTGTGGAAACCACTTGTATCACATGTGAAATGATGGATTCTAACAGAATTTAACTGTGTAGATCAGATTCTACTAGATTAACCAGCCGTAACACTTGTTATCACTTGGAGTGTTTTTCAGCTCTTGAAACGCACCATTGTGAAGTCAAGTTACATTCAACTATATCTCAGTCCCACGTGAAAATACTGATGTAAAACTGTTCCAAATGATGTAATACATAGTTCTCTAATGGGTAATAACTCTTTGGATGGTTTCCTAAGTGTTACTCAAGGTAAACATCAACATCTCAAATTCACTTGTTTTCCCCATTGAAACGCATTGGGCAAAACTGATGTTGATTGTTACTCAATGTTCCTTAACTTCTATGTGTGGAAACCACTTGTATCACATGTGAAATGATGGATTCTAACAGAATTTAACTGTGTAGATCAGATTCTACTAGATTAACCAGCCGTAACACTTGTTATCACTTGGAGTGTTTTTCAGCTCTTGAAACGCACCATTGTGAAGTCAAGTTACATTCAACTATATCTCAGTCCCACGTGAAAATACTGATGTAAAACTGTTCCAAATGATGTAATACATAGTTCTCTAATGGGTAATAACTCTTTGGATGGTTTCCTAAGTGTTACTCAAGGTAAACATCAACATCTCAAATTCACTTGTTTTCCCCATTGAAACGCATTGGGCAAAACTGATGTTGATTGTTACTCAATGTTCCTTAACTTCTATGTGTGGAAACCACTTGTATCACATGTGAAATGATGGATTCTAACAGAATTTAACTGTGTAGATCAGATTCTACTAGATTAACCAGCCGTAACACTTGTTATCACTTGGAGTGTTTTTCAGCTCTTGAAACGCACCATTGTGAAGTCAAGTTACATTCAACTATATCTCAGTCCCACGTGAAAATACTGATGTAAAACTGTTCCAAATGATGTAATACATAGTTCTCTAATGGGTAATAACTCTTTGGATGGTTTCCTAAGTGTTACTCAAGGTAAACATCAACATCTCAAATTCACTTGTTTTCCCCATTGAAACGCATTGGGCAAAACTGATGTTGATTGTTACTCAATGTTCCTTAACTTCTATGTGTGGAAACCACTTGTATCACATGTGAAATGATGGATTCTAACAGAATTTAACTGTGTAGATCAGATTCTACTAGATTAACCAGCCGTAACACTTGTTATCACTTGGAGTGTTTTTCAGCTCTTGAAACGCACCATTGTGAAGTCAAGTTACATTCAACTATATCTCAGTCCCACGTGAAAATACTGATGTAAAACTGTTCCAAATGATGTAATACATAGTTCTCTAATGGGTAATAACTCTTTGGATGGTTTCCTAAGTGTTACTCAAGGTAAACATCAACATCTCAAATTCACTTGTTTTCCCCATTGAAACGCATTGGGCAAAACTGATGTTGATTGTTACTCAATGTTCCTTAACTTCTATGTGTGGAAACCACTTGTATCACATGTGAAATGATGGATTCTAACAGAATTTAACTGTGTAGATCAGATTCTACTAGATTAACCAGCCGTAACACTTGTTATCACTTGGAGTGTTTTTCAGCTCTTGAAACGCACCATTGTGAAGTCAAGTTACATTCAACTATATCTCAGTCCCACGTGAAAATACTGATGTAAAACTGTTCCAAATGATGTAATACATAGTTCTCTAATGGGTAATAACTCTTTGGATGGTTTCCTAAGTGTTACTCAAGGTAAACATCAACATCTCAAATTCACTTGTTTTCCCCATTGAAACGCATTGGGCAAAACTGATGTTGATTGTTACTCAATGTTCCTTAACTTCTATGTGTGGAAACCACTTGTATCACATGTGAAATGATGGATTCTAACAGAATTTAACTGTGTAGATCAGATTCTACTAGATTAACCAGCCGTAACACTTGTTATCACTTGGAGTGTTTTTCAGCTCTTGAAACGCACCATTGTGAAGTCAAGTTACATTCAACTATATCTCAGTCCCACGTGAAAATACTGATGTAAAACTGTTCCAAATGATGTAATACATAGTTCTCTAATGGGTAATAACTCTTTGGATGGTTTCCTAAGTGTTACTCAAGGTAAACATCAACATCTCAAATTCACTTGTTTTCCCCATTGAAACGCATTGGGCAAAACTGATGTTGATTGTTACTCAATGTTCCTTAACTTCTATGTGTGGAAACCACTTGTATCACATGTGAAATGATGGATTCTAACAGAATTTAACTGTGTAGATCAGATTCTACTAGATTAACCAGCCGTAACACTTGTTATCACTTGGAGTGTTTTTCAGCTCTTGAAACGCACCATTGTGAAGTCAAGTTACATTCAACTATATCTCAGTCCCACGTGAAAATACTGATGTAAAACTGTTCCAAATGATGTAATACATAGTTCTCTAATGGGTAATAACTCTTTGGATGGTTTCCTAAGTGTTACTCAAGGTAAACATCAACATCTCAAATTCACTTGTTTTCCCCATTGAAACGCATTGGGCAAAACTGATGTTGATTGTTACTCAATGTTCCTTAACTTCTATGTGTGGAAACCACTTGTATCACATGTGAAATGATGGATTCTAACAGAATTTAACTGTGTAGATCAGATTCTACTAGATTAACCAGCCGTAACACTTGTTATCACTTGGAGTGTTTTTCAGCTCTTGAAACGCACCATTGTGAAGTCAAGTTACATTCAACTATATCTCAGTCCCACGTGAAAATACTGATGTAAAACTGTTCCAAATGATGTAATACATAGTTCTCTAATGGGTAATAACTCTTTGGATGGTTTCCTAAGTGTTACTCAAGGTAAACATCAACATCTCAAATTCACTTGTTTTCCCCATTGAAACGCATTGGGCAAAACTGATGTTGATTGTTACTCAATGTTCCTTAACTTCTATGTGTGGAAACCACTTGTATCACATGTGAAATGATGGATTCTAACAGAATTTAACTGTGTAGATCAGATTCTACTAGATTAACCAGCCGTAACACTTGTTATCACTTGGAGTGTTTTTCAGCTCTTGAAACGCACCATTGTGAAGTCAAGTTACATTCAACTATATCTCAGTCCCACGTGAAAATACTGATGTAAAACTGTTCCAAATGATGTAATACATAGTTCTCTAATGGGTAATAACTCTTTGGATGGTTTCCTAAGTGTTACTCAAGGTAAACATCAACATCTCAAATTCACTTGTTTTCCCCATTGAAACGCATTGGGCAAAACTGATGTTGATTGTTACTCAATGTTCCTTAACTTCTATGTGTGGAAACCACTTGTATCACATGTGAAATGATGGATTCTAACAGAATTTAACTGTGTAGATCAGATTCTACTAGATTAACCAGCCGTAACACTTGTTATCACTTGGAGTGTTTTTCAGCTCTTGAAACGCACCATTGTGAAGTCAAGTTACATTCAACTATATCTCAGTCCCACGTGAAAATACTGATGTAAAACTGTTCCAAATGATGTAATACATAGTTCTCTAATGGGTAATAACTCTTTGGATGGTTTCCTAAGTGTTACTCAAGGTAAACATCAACATCTCAAATTCACTTGTTTTCCCCATTGAAACGCATTGGGCAAAACTGATGTTGATTGTTACTCAATGTTCCTTAACTTCTATGTGTGGAAACCACTTGTATCACATGTGAAATGATGGATTCTAACAGAATTTAACTGTGTAGATCAGATTCTACTAGATTAACCAGCCGTAACACTTGTTATCACTTGGAGTGTTTTTCAGCTCTTGAAACGCACCATTGTGAAGTCAAGTTACATTCAACTATATCTCAGTCCCACGTGAAAATACTGATGTAAAACTGTTCCAAATGATGTAATACATAGTTCTCTAATGGGTAATAACTCTTTGGATGGTTTCCTAAGTGTTACTCAAGGTAAACATCAACATCTCAAATTCACTTGTTTTCCCCATTGAAACGCATTGGGCAAAACTGATGTTGATTGTTACTCAATGTTCCTTAACTTCTATGTGTGGAAACCACTTGTATCACATGTGAAATGATGGATTCTAACAGAATTTAACTGTGTAGATCAGATTCTACTAGATTAACCAGCCGTAACACTTGTTATCACTTGGAGTGTTTTTCAGCTCTTGAAACGCACCATTGTGAAGTCAAGTTACATTCAACTATATCTCAGTCCCACGTGAAAATACTGATGTAAAACTGTTCCAAATGATGTAATACATAGTTCTCTAATGGGTAATAACTCTTTGGATGGTTTCCTAAGTGTTACTCAAGGTAAACATCAACATCTCAAATTCACTTGTTTTCCCCATTGAAACGCATTGGGCAAAACTGATGTTGATTGTTACTCAATGTTCCTTAACTTCTATGTGTGGAAACCACTTGTATCACATGTGAAATGATGGATTCTAACAGAATTTAACTGTGTAGATCAGATTCTACTAGATTAACCAGCCGTAACACTTGTTATCACTTGGAGTGTTTTTCAGCTCTTGAAACGCACCATTGTGAAGTCAAGTTACATTCAACTATATCTCAGTCCCACGTGAAAATACTGATGTAAAACTGTTCCAAATGATGTAATACATAGTTCTCTAATGGGTAATAACTCTTTGGATGGTTTCCTAAGTGTTACTCAAGGTAAACATCAACATCTCAAATTCACTTGTTTTCCCCATTGAAACGCATTGGGCAAAACTGATGTTGATTGTTACTCAATGTTCCTTAACTTCTATGTGTGGAAACCACTTGTATCACATGTGAAATGATGGATTCTAACAGAATTTAACTGTGTAGATCAGATTCTACTAGATTAACCAGCCGTAACACTTGTTATCACTTGGAGTGTTTTTCAGCTCTTGAAACGCACCATTGTGAAGTCAAGTTACATTCAACTATATCTCAGTCCCACGTGAAAATACTGATGTAAAACTGTTCCAAATGATGTAATACATAGTTCTCTAATGGGTAATAACTCTTTGGATGGTTTCCTAAGTGTTACTCAAGGTAAACATCAACATCTCAAATTCACTTGTTTTCCCCATTGAAACGCATTGGGCAAAACTGATGTTGATTGTTACTCAATGTTCCTTAACTTCTATGTGTGGAAACCACTTGTATCACATGTGAAATGATGGATTCTAACAGAATTTAACTGTGTAGATCAGATTCTACTAGATTAACCAGCCGTAACACTTGTTATCACTTGGAGTGTTTTTCAGCTCTTGAAACGCACCATTGTGAAGTCAAGTTACATTCAACTATATCTCAGTCCCACGTGAAAATACTGATGTAAAACTGTTCCAAATGATGTAATACATAGTTCTCTAATGGGTAATAACTCTTTGGATGGTTTCCTAAGTGTTACTCAAGGTAAACATCAACATCTCAAATTCACTTGTTTTCCCCATTGAAACGCATTGGGCAAAACTGATGTTGATTGTTACTCAATGTTCCTTAACTTCTATGTGTGGAAACCACTTGTATCACATGTGAAATGATGGATTCTAACAGAATTTAACTGTGTAGATCAGATTCTACTAGATTAACCAGCCGTAACACTTGTTATCACTTGGAGTGTTTTTCAGCTCTTGAAACGCACCATTGTGAAGTCAAGTTACATTCAACTATATCTCAGTCCCACGTGAAAATACTGATGTAAAACTGTTCCAAATGATGTAATACATAGTTCTCTAATGGGTAATAACTCTTTGGATGGTTTCCTAAGTGTTACTCAAGGTAAACATCAACATCTCAAATTCACTTGTTTTCCCCATTGAAACGCATTGGGCAAAACTGATGTTGATTGTTACTCAATGTTCCTTAACTTCTATGTGTGGAAACCACTTGTATCACATGTGAAATGATGGATTCTAACAGAATTTAACTGTGTAGATCAGATTCTACTAGATTAACCAGCCGTAACACTTGTTATCACTTGGAGTGTTTTTCAGCTCTTGAAACGCACCATTGTGAAGTCAAGTTACATTCAACTATATCTCAGTCCCACGTGAAAATACTGATGTAAAACTGTTCCAAATGATGTAATACATAGTTCTCTAATGGGTAATAACTCTTTGGATGGTTTCCTAAGTGTTACTCAAGGTAAACATCAACATCTCAAATTCACTTGTTTTCCCCATTGAAACGCATTGGGCAAAACTGATGTTGATTGTTACTCAATGTTCCTTAACTTCTATGTGTGGAAACCACTTGTATCACATGTGAAATGATGGATTCTAACAGAATTTAACTGTGTAGATCAGATTCTACTAGATTAACCAGCCGTAACACTTGTTATCACTTGGAGTGTTTTTCAGCTCTTGAAACGCACCATTGTGAAGTCAAGTTACATTCAACTATATCTCAGTCCCACGTGAAAATACTGATGTAAAACTGTTCCAAATGATGTAATACATAGTTCTCTAATGGGTAATAACTCTTTGGATGGTTTCCTAAGTGTTACTCAAGGTAAACATCAACATCTCAAATTCACTTGTTTTCCCCATTGAAACGCATTGGGCAAAACTGATGTTGATTGTTACTCAATGTTCCTTAACTTCTATGTGTGGAAACCACTTGTATCACATTTGAAATGATGGATTCTAACAGAATTTAACTGTGTAGATCAGATTCTACTAGATTAACCAGCCGTAACACTTGTTATCACTTGGAGTGTTTTTCAGCTCTTGAAACGCACCATTGTGAAGTCAAGTTACATTCAACTATATCTCAGTCCCACGTGAAAATACTGATGTAAAACTGTTCCAAATGATGTAATACATAGTTCTCTAATGGGTAATAACTCTTTGGATGGTTTCCTAAGTGTTACACAAGGTAAACATCAACATCTCAAATTCACTTGTTTTCCCAATTGAAACGCATTGGGCAAAACTGATGTTGATTGTTACTCAATGTTCCTTAACTTCTATGTGTGGAAACCACTTGTATCACATGTGAAATGATGGATTCTAACAGAATTTAACTGTGTAGATCAGATTCTACTAGATTAACCAGCCGTAACACTTGTTATCACTTGGAGTGTTTTTCAGCTCTTGAAACGCACCATTGTGAAGTCAAGTTACATTCAACTATATCTCAGTCCCACGTGAAAATACTGATGTAAAACTGTTCCAAATGATGTAATACATAGTTCTCTAATGGGTAATAACTCTTTGGATGGTTTCCTAAGTGTTACTCAAGGTAAACATCAACATCTCAAATTCACTTGTTTTCCCCATTGAAACGCATTGGGCAAAACTGATGTTGATTGTTACTCAATGTTCCTTAACCTCTATGTGTGGAAACCACTTGTATCACATGTGAAATGATGGATTCTAACAGAATTTAACTGTGTAGATCAGATTCTACTAGATTAACCAGCCGTAACACTTGTTATCACTTGGAGTGTTTTTCAGCTCTTGAAACGCACCATTGTGAAGTCAAGTTACATTCAACTATATCTCAGTCCCACGTGAAAATACTGATGTAAAACTGTTCCAAATGATGTAATACATAGTTCTCTAATGGGTAATAACTCTTTGGATGGTTTCCTAAGTGTTACTCAAGGTAAACATCAACATCTCAAATTCACTTGTTTTCCCCATTGAAACGCATTGGGCAAAACTGATGTTGATTGTTACTCAATGTTCCTTAACTTCTATGTGTGGAAACCACTTGTATCACATGTGAAATGATGGATTCTAACAGAATTTAACTGTGTAGATCAGATTCTACTAGATTAACCAGCCGTAACACTTGTTATCACTTGGAGTGTTTTTCAGCTCTTGAAACGCACCATTGTGAAGTCAAGTTACATTCAACTATATCTCAGTCCCACGTGAAAATACTGATGTAAAACTGTTCCAAATGATGTAATACATAGTTCTCTAATGGGTAATAACTCTTTGGATGGTTTCCTAAGTGTTACTCAAGGTAAACATCAACATCTCAAATTCACTTGTTTTCCCCATTGAAACGCATTGGGCAAAACTGATGTTGATTGTTACTCAATGTTCCTTAACTTCTATGTGTGGAAACCACTTGTATCACATGTGAAATGATGGATTCTAACAGAATTTAACTGTGTAGATCAGATTCTACTAGATTAACCAGCCGTAACACTTGTTATCACTTGGAGTGTTTTTCAGCTCTTGAAACGCACCATTGTGAAGTCAAGTTACATTCAACTATATCTCAGTCCCACGTGAAAATACTGATGTAAAACTGTTCCAAATGATGTAATACATAGTTCTCTAATGGGTAATAACTCTTTGGATGGTTTCCTAAGTGTTACTCAAGGTAAACATCAACATCTCAAATTCACTTGTTTTCCCCATTGAAACGCATTGGGCAAAACTGATGTTGATTGTTACTCAATGTTCCTTAACTTCTATGTGTGGAAACCACTTGTATCACATGTGAAATGATGGATTCTAACAGAATTTAACTGTGTAGATCAGATTCTACTAGATTAACCAGCCGTAACACTTGTTATCACTTGGAGTGTTTTTCAGCTCTTGAAACGCACCATTGTGAAGTCAAGTTACATTCAACTATATCTCAGTCCCACGTGAAAATACTGATGTAAAACTGTTCCAAATGATGTAATACATAGTTCTCTAATGGGTAATAACTCTTTGGATGGTTTCCTAAGTGTTACTCAAGGTAAACATCAACATCTCAAATTCACTTGTTTTCCCCATTGAAACGCATTGGGCAAAACTGATGTTGATTGTTACTCAATGTTCCTTAACTTCTATGTGTGGAAACCACTTGTATCACATGTGAAATGATGGATTCTAACAGAATGTAACTGTGTAGATCAGATTCTACTAGATTAACCAGCCGTAACACTTGTTATCACTTGGAGTGTTTTTCAGCTCTTGAAACGCACCATTGTGAAGTCAAGTTACATTCAACTATATCTCAGTCCCACGTGAAAATACTGATGTAAAACTGTTCCAAATGATGTAATACATAGTTCTCTAATGGGTAATAACTCTTTGGATGGTTTCCTAAGTGTTACTCAAGGTAAACATCAACATCTCAAATTCACTTGTTTTCCCCATTGAAACGCATTGGGCAAAACTGATGTTGATTGTTACTCAATGTTCCTTAACTTCTATGTGTGGAAACCACTTGTATCACATGTGAAATGATGGATTCTAACAGAATTTAACTGTGTAGATCAGATTCTACCAGATTAACCAGCCGTAACACTTGTTATCACTTGGAGTGTTTTTCAGCTCTTGAAACGCACCATTGTGAAGTCAAGTTACATTCAACTATATCTCAGTCCCACGTGAAAATACTGATGTAAAACTGTTCCAAATGATGTAATACATAGTTCTCTAATGGGTAATAACTCTTTGGATGGTTTCCTAAGTGTTACTCAAGGTAAACATCAACATCTCAAATTCACTTGTTTTCCCCATTGAAACGCATAGGGCAAAACTGATGTTGATTGTTACTCAATGTTCCTTAACTTCTATGTGTGGAAACCACTTGTATCACATGTGAAATGATGGATTCTAACAGAATTTAACTGTGTAGATCAGATTCTACTAGATTAACCAGCCGTAACACTTGTTATCACTTGGAGTGTTTTTCAGCTCTTGAAACGCACCATTGTGAAGTCAAGTTACATTCAACTATATCTCAGTCCCACGTGAAAATACTGATGTAAAACTGTTCCAAATGATGTAATACATAGTTCTCTAATGGGTAATAACTCTTTGGATGGTTTCCTAAGTGTTACTCAAGGTAAACATCAACATCTCAAATTCACTTGTTTTCCCCATTGAAACGCATTGGGCAAAACTGATGTTGATTGTTACTCAATGTTCCTTAACTTCTATGTGTGGAAACCACTTGTATCACATTTGAAATGATGGATTCTAACAGAATTTAACTGTGTAGATCAGATTCTACTAGATTAACCAGCCGTAACACTTGTTATCACTTGGAGTGTTTTTCAGCTCTTGAAACGCACCATTGTGAAGTCAAGTTACATTCAACTATATCTCAGTCCCACGTGAAAATACTGATGTAAATCTGTTCCAAATGATGTAATACATAGTTCTCTAATGGGTAATAACTCTTTGGATGGTTTCCTAAGTGTTACTCAAGGTAAACATCAACATCTCAAATTCACTTGTTTTCCCCATTGAAACGCATTGGGCAAAACTGATGTTGATTGTTACTCAATGTTCCTTAACTTCTATGTGTGGAAACCACTTGTATCACATTTGAAATGATGGATTCTAACAGAATTTAACTGTGTAGATCAGATTCTACTAGATTAACCAGCCGTAACACTTGTTATCACTTGGAGTGTTTTTCAGCTCTTGAAACGCACCATTGTGAAGTCAAGTTACATTCAACTATATCTCAGTCCCACGTGAAAATACTGATGTAAATCTGTTCCAAATGATGTAATACATAGTTCTCTAATGGGTAATAACTCTTTGGATGGTTTCCTAAGTGTTACTCAAGGTAAACATCAACATCTCAAATTCACTTGTTTTCCCCATTGAAACGCATTGGGCAAAACTGATGTTGATTGTTACTCAATGTTCCTTAACCTCTATGTGTGGAAACCACTTGTATCACATGTGAAATGATGGATTCTAACAGAATTTAACTGTGTAGATCAGATTCTACTAGATTAACCAGCCGTAACACTTGTTATCACTTGGAGTGTTTTTCAGCTCTTGAAACGCACCATTGTGAAGTCAAGTTACATTCAACTATATCTCAGTCCCACGTGAAAATACTGATGTAAAACTGTTCCAAATGATGTAATACATAGTTCTCTAATGGGTAATAACTCTTTGGATGGTTTCCTAAGTGTTACTCAAGGTAAACATCAACATCTCAAATTCACTTGTTTTCCCCAATGAAACGCATTGGGCAAAACTGATGTTGATTGTTACTCAATGTTCCTTAACTTCTATGTGTGGAAACCACTTGTATCACATGTGAAATGATGGATTCTAACAGAATTTAACTGTGTAGATCAGATTCTACTAGATTAACCAGCCGTAACACTTGTTATCACTTGGAGTGTTTTTCAGCTCTTGAAACGCACCATTGTGAAGTTAAGTTACATTCAACTATATCTCAGTCCCACGTGAAAATACTGATGTAAAACTGTTCCAAATGATGTAATACATAGTTCTCTAATGGGTAATAACTCTTTGGATGGTTTCCTAAGTGTTACTCAAGGTAAACATCAACATCTCAAATTCACTTGTTTTCCCCATTGAAACGCATTGGGCAAAACTGATGTTGATTGTTACTCAATGTTCCTTAACTTCTATGTGTGGAAACCACTTGTATCACATGTGAAATGATGGATTCTAACAGAATTTAACTGTGTAGATCAGATTCTACTAGATTAACCAGCCGTAATACTTGTTATCACTTGGAGTGTTTTTCAGCTCTTGAAACGCACCATTGTGAAGTCAAGTTACATTCAACTATATCTCAGTCCCACGTGAAAATACTGATGTAAAACTGTTCCAAATGATGTAATACATAGTTCTCTAATGGGTAATAACTCTTTGGATGGTTTCCTAAGTGTTACTCAAGGTAAACATCAACATCTCAAATTCACTTGTTTTCCCCATTGAAACGCATTGGGCAAAACTGATGTTGATTGTTACTCAATGTTCCTTAACCCCTTAACCGCCCTCTGCCGGATATATCCGGCATCGTAGCTTTAATGCTGACGCCCTACTGCCGGAATTATCCGGCACATTTGCCTGTGGTTATATGAATGCCTGGCGCGTAGTACAACTGACAGTTTGGCGTGGGTATTATTACTACGTTGTATTTCGACAACTCTGCGCTTGTATTGGCCGATCACGTGATGTGATTCGAAAGTGAAAGCTGTGAATATGGCGAAACGTAAACTGACTTCAAGTGAGGTTTTGCAGGCGATTTTGGACAATAATTCTGATCATGATTGTAGCAGTTCTGAAGAAGATTTTAGAGACAATGATGATCAGCAACGTGCGCTGCATGATACTGTGAATGACGGCGCATCGGATGACGGCGCTGAGTGGGTGTATCCCCAGCATCTCAACTGGACTGCTGCCCGAGGTGAACTACCTTTTCTGCATCCGTTTGTGGCAACGTGTGGCTTTACTGTTGATGTAAACAATTACACTGCTGAGCAGTTTTATGAGCTGTTTGTGTCACCTGATTTGATCAGACAGTTTGCTCATCAGACAAATCTGTATGCAGCACAGTTTATTGAGACACGTAACCGATTCTCTTTGCTGCTGAAATTCTTTCATTTGAATGACAACAGAAATGAGCCAGATAAGAAAGATCCAAACCGCGACCGCTTGTTCAAGCTACGTCCTTTGATTGACCATTTATTTGAAGCATTTCAGTTGCCCTACATGCCAGGACCGTCAGTTACAGTTGATGAAAGTTTATTGTTGTGGAAGCCTGAGAAAAGGTACATTTTGTGTTTTATTATGTGTTTGCCCATTTCTAGAACTTGCACAACATTTAGTGGTCAATACTGCTTGAATAAATGTAAAAAATGTAAAAAAAATGTAAAAAAGTAAAAAAACGAAAATTGTTCAGATTTCGCCTGGCGTGGGGAATATTTAGGGAGTTGGCGGTTAAAGGGTTAACTTCTATGTGTGGAAACCACTTGTATCACATTTGAAATGATGGATTCTAACAGAATTTAACTGTGTAGATCAGATTCTACTAGATTAACCAGCCGTAACACTTGTTATCACTTGGAGTGTTTTTCAGCTCTTGAAACGCACCATTGTGAAGTCAAGTTACATTCAATTATATCTCAGTCCCACGTGAAAATACTGATGTAAATCTGTTCCAAATGATGTAATACATAGTTCTCTAATGGGTAATAACTCTTTGGATGGTTTCCTAAGTGTTACTCAAGGTAAACATCAACATCTCAAATTCACTTGTTTTCCCCATTGAAACGCATTGGGCAAAACTGATGTTGATTGTTACTCAATGTTCCTTAACTTCTATGTGTGGAAACCACTTGTATCACATGTGAAATGATGGATTCTAACAGAATTTAACTGTGTAGATCAGATTCTACTAGATTAACCAGCCGTAACACTTGTTATCACTTGGAGTGTTTTTCAGCTCTTGAAACGCACCATTGTGAAGTTAAGTTACATTCAACTATATCTCAGTCCCACGTGAAAATACTGATGTAAAACTGTTCCAAATGATGTAATACATAGTTCTCTAATGGGTAATAACTCTTTGGATGGTTTCCTAAGTGTTACTCAAGGTAAACATCAACATCTCAAATTCACTTGTTTTCCCCATTGAAACGCATTGGGCAAAACTGATGTTGATTGTTACTCAATGTTCCTTAACTTCTATGTGTGGAAACCACTTGTATCACATGTGAAATGATGGATTCTAACAGAATTTAACTGTGTAGATCAGATTCTACTAGATTAACCAGCCGTAATACTTGTTATCACTTGGAGTGTTTTTCAGCTCTTGAAACGCACCATTGTGAAGTCAAGTTACATTCAACTATATCTCAGTCCCACGTGAAAATACTGATGTAAAACTGTTCCAAATGATGTAATACATAGTTCTCTAATGGGTAATAACTCTTTGGATGGTTTCCTAAGTGTTACTCAAGGTAAACATCAACATCTCAAATTCACTTGTTTTCCCCATTGAAACGCATTGGGCAAAACTGATGTTGATTGTTACTCAATGTTCCTTAACTTCTATGTGTGGAAACCACTTGTATCACATGTGAAATGATGGATTCTAACAGAATTTAACTGTGTAGATCAGATTCTACTAGATTAACCAGCCGTAACACTTGTTATCACTTGGAGTGTTTTTCAGCTCTTGAAACGCACCATTGTGAAGTCAAGTTACATTCAACTATATCTCAGTCCCACGTGAAAATACTGATGTAAAACTGTTCCAAATGATGTAATACATAGTTCTCTAATGGGTAATAACTCTTTGGATGGTTTCCTAAGTGTTACTCAAGGTAAACATCAACATCTCAAATTCACTTGTTTTCCCCATTGAAACGCATTGGGCAAAACTGATGTTGATTGTTACTCAATGTTCCTTAACTTCTATGTGTGGAAACCACTTGTATCACATGTGAAATGATGGATTCTAACAGAATGTAACTGTGTAGATCAGATTCTACTAGATTAACCAGCCGTAACACTTGTTATCACTTGGAGTGTTTTTCAGCTCTTGAAACGCACCATTGTGAAGTCAAGTTACATTCAACTATATCTCAGTCCCACGTAAAAATACTGATGTAAAACTGTTCCAAATGATGTAATACATAGTTCTTTAATGGGTAATAACTCTTTGGATGGTTTCCTAAGTGTTACTCAAGGTAAACATCAACATCTCAAATTCACTTGTTTTCCCCATTGAAACGCATTGGGCAAAACTGATGTTGATTGTTACTCAATGTTCCTTAACTTCTATGTGTGGAAACCACTTGTATCACATGTGAAATGATGGATTCTAACAGAATTTAACTGTGTAGATCAGATTCTACTAGATTAACCAGCCGTAACACTTGTTATCACTTGGAGTGTTTTTCAGCTCTTGAAACGCACCATTGTGAAGTCAAGTTACATTCAACTATATCTCAGTCCCACGTGAAAATACTGATGTAAAACTGTTCCAAATGATGTAATACATAGTTCTCTAATGGGTAATAACTCTTTGGATGGTTTCCTAAGTGTTACTCAAGGTAAACATCAACATCTCAAATTCACTTGTTTTCCCCATTGAAACGCATTGGGCAAAACTGATGTTGATTGTTACTCAATGTTCCTTAACTTCTATGTGTGGAAACCACTTGTATCACATGTGAAATGATGGATTCTAACAGAATTTAACTGTGTAGATCAGATTCTACTAGATTAACCAGCCGTAACACTTGTTATCACTTGGAGTGTTTTTCAGCTCTTGAAACGCACCATTGTGAAGTCAAGTTACATTCAACTATATCTCAGTCCCACGTGAAAATACTGATGTAAAACTGTTCCAAATGATGTAATACATAGTTCTCTAATGGGTAATAACTCTTTGGATGGTTTCCTAAGTGTTACTCAAGGTAAACATCAACATCTCAAATTCACTTGTTTTCCCCATTGAAACGCATTGGGCAAAACTGATGTTGATTGTTACTCAATGTTCCTTAACTTCTATGTGTGGAAACCACTTGTATCACATGTGAAATGATGGATTCTAACAGAATTTAACTGTGTAGATCAGATTCTACTAGATTAACCAGCCGTAACACTTGTTATCACTTGGAGTGTTTTTCAGCTCTTGAAACGCACCATTGTGAAGTCAAGTTACATTCAACTATATCTCAGTCCCACGTGAAAATACTGATGTAAAACTGTTCCAAATGATGTAATACATAGTTCTCTAATGGGTAATAACTCTTTGGATGGTTTCCTAAGTGTTACTCAAGGTAAACATCAACATCTCAAATTCACTTGTTTTCCCCATTGAAACGCATTGGGCAAAACTGATGTTGATTGTTACTCAATGTTCCTTAACTTCTATGTGTGGAAACCACTTGTATCACATGTGAAATGATGGATTCTAACAGAATGTAACTGTGTAGATCAGATTCTACTAGATTAACCAGCCGTAACACTTGTTATCACTTGGAGTGTTTTTCAGCTCTTGAAACGCACCATTGTGAAGTCAAGTTACATTCAACTATATCTCAGTCCCACGTAAAAATACTGATGTAAAACTGTTCCAAATGATGTAATACATAGTTCTCTAATGGGTAATAACTCTTTGGATGGTTTCCTAAGTGTTACTCAAGGTAAACATCAACATCTCAAATTCACTTGTTTTCCCCATTGAAACGCATTGGGCAAAACTGATGTTGATTGTTACTCAATGTTCCTTAACTTCTATGTGTGGAAACCACTTGTATCACATGTGAAATGATGGATTCTAACAGAATTTAACTGTGTAGATCAGATTCTACTAGATTAACCAGCCGTAACACTTGTTATCACTTGGAGTGTTTTTCAGCTCTTGAAACGCACCATTGTGAAGTTAAGTTACATTCAACTATATCTCAGTCCCACGTGAAAATACTGATGTAAAACTGTTCCAAATGATGTAATACATAGTTCTCTAATGGGTAATAACTCTTTGGATGGTTTCCTAAGTGTTACTCAAGGTAAACATCAACATCTCAAATTCACTTGTTTTCCCCATTGAAACGCATTGGGCAAAACTGATGTTGATTGTTACTCAATGTTCCTTAACTTCTATGTGTGGAAACCACTTGTATCACATGTGAAATGATGGATTCTAACAGAATTTAACTGTGTAGATCAGATTCTACTAGATTAACCAGCCGTAACACTTGTTATCACTTGGAGTGTTTTTCAGCTCTTGAAACGCACCATTGTGAAGTCAAGTTACATTCAACTATATCTCAGTCCCACGTGAAAATACTGATGTAAAACTGTTCCAAATGATGTAATACATAGTTCTCTAATGGGTAATAACTCTTTGGATGGTTTCCTAAGTGTTACTCAAGGTAAACATCAACATCTCAAATTCACTTGTTTTCCCCTTTGAAACGCATTGGGCAAAACTGATGTTGATTGTTACTCAATGTTCCTTAACTTCTATGTGTGGAAACCACTTGTATCACATGTGAAATGATGGATTCTAACAGAATTTAACTGTGTAGATCAGATTCTACTAGATTAACCAGCCGTAACACTTGTTATCACTTGGAGTGTTTTTCAGCTCTTGAAACGCACCATTGTGAAGTCAAGTTACATTCAACTATATCTCAGTCCCACGTGAAAATACTGATGTAAAACTGTTCCAAATGATGTAATACATAGTTCTCTAATGGGTAATAACTCTTTGGATGGTTTCCTAAGTGTTACTCAAGGTAAACATCAACATCTCAAATTCACTTGTTTTCCCCATTGAAACGCATTGGGCAAAACTGATGTTGATTGTTACTCAATGTTCCTTAACTTCTATGTGTGGAAACCACTTGTATCACATGTGAAATGATGGATTCTAACAGAATGTAACTGTGTAGATCAGATTCTACTAGATTAACCAGCCGTAACACTTGTTATCACTTGGAGTGTTTTTCAGCTCTTGAAACGCACCATTGTGAAGTCAAGTTACATTCAACTATATCTCAGTCCCACGTAAAAATACTGATGTAAAACTGTTCCAAATGATGTAATACATAGTTCTTTAATGGGTAATAACTCTTTGGATGGTTTCCTAAGTGTTACTCAAGGTAAACATCAACATCTCAAATTCACTTGTTTTCCCCATTGAAACGCATTGGGCAAAACTGATGTTGATTGTTACTCAATGTTCCTTAACTTCTATGTGTGGAAACCACTTGTATCACATGTGAAATGATGGATTCTAACAGAATTTAACTGTGTAGATCAGATTCTACTAGATTAACCAGCTGTAACACTTGTTATCACTTGGAGTGTTTTTCAGCTCTTGAAACGCACCATTTTGAAGTCAAGTTACATTCAACTATATCTCAGTCCCACGTGAAAATACTGATGTAAAACTGTTCCAAATGATGTAATACATAGTTCTCTAATGGGTAATAACTCTTTGGATGGTTTCCTAAGTGTTACTCAAGGTAAACATCAACATCTCAAATTCACTTGTTTTCCCCATTGAAACGCATTGGGCAAAACTGATGTTGATTGTTACTCAATGTTCCTTAACTTCTATGTGTGGAAACCACTTGTATCACATGTGAAATGATGGATTCTAACAGAATGTAACTGTGTAGATCAGATTCTACTAGATTAACCAGCCGTAACACTTGTTATCACTTGGAGTGTTTTTCAGCTCTTGAAACGCACCATTGTGAAGTCAAGTTACATTCAACTATATCTCAGTCCCACGTGAAAATACTGATGTACAAACTGTTCCAAATGATGTAATACATAGTTCTCTAATGGGTAATAACTTTTTGGATGGTTTCCTAAGTGTTACTCAAGGTAAACATCAACATCTCAAATTCACTTGTTTTCCCCATTGCAACGCATTGGGCAAAACTGATGTTGATTGTTACTCAATGTTCCTTAACTTCTATGTGTGGAAACCACTTGTATCACATGTGAAATGATGGATTCTAACAGAATTTAACTGTGTAGATCAGATTCTACTAGATTAACCAGCCGTAACACTTGTTATCACTTGGAGTGTTTTTCAGCTCTTGAAACGCACCATTGTGAAGTCAAGTTACATTCAACTATATCTCAGTGCCCACGTGAAAATACTGATGTAAAACTGTTCCAAATGATGTAATACATAGTTCTCTAATGGGTAATAACTCTTTGGATGGTTTCCTAAGTGTTACTCAAGGTACACATCAACATCTCAAATTCACTTGTTTTCCCCATTGAAACGCATTGGGCAAAACTGATGTTGATTGTTACTCAATGTTCCTTAACTTCTATGTGTGGAAACCACTTGTATCACATGTGAAATGATGGATTCTAACAGAATTTAACTGTGTAGATCAGATTCTACTAGATTAACCAGCCGTAACACTTGTTATCACTTGGAGTGTTTTTCAGCTCTTGAAACGCACCATTGTGAAGTCAAGTTACATTCAACTATATCTCAGTCCCACGTGAAAATACTGATGTAAAACTGTTCCAAATGATGTAATACATAGTTCTCTAATGGGTAATAACTCTTTGGATGGTTTCCTAAGTGTTACTCAAGGTAAACATCAACATCTCAAATTCACTTGTTTTCCCCATTGAAACGCATTGGGCAAAACTGATGTTGATTGTTACTCAATGTTCCTTAACTTCTATGTGTGGAAACCACTTGTATCACATGTGAAATGATGGATTCTAACAGAATTTAACTGTGTAGATCAGATTCTACTAGATTAACCAGCCGTAACACTTGTTATCACTTGGAGTGTTTTTCAGCTCTTGAAACGCACCATTGTGAAGTCAAGTTACATTCAACTATATCTCAGTCCCACGTGAAAATACTGATGTAAAACTGTTCCAAATGATGTAATACATAGTTCTCTAATGGGTAATAACTCTTTGGATGGTTTCCTAAGTGTTACTCAAGGTAAACATCAACATCTCAAATTCACTTGTTTTCCCCATTGAAACGCATTGGGCAAAACTGATGTTGATTGTTACTCAATGTTCCTTAACTTCTATGTGTGGAAACCACTTGTATCACATGTGAAATGATGGATTCTAACAGAATTTAACTGTGTAGATCAGATTCTACTAGATTAACCAGCCGTAACACTTGTTATCACTTGGAGTGTTTTTCAGCTCTTGAAACGCACCATTGTGAAGTCAAGTTACATTCAACTATATCTCAGTCCCACGTGAAAATACTGATGTAAAACTGTTCCAAATGATGTAATACATAGTTCTCTAATGGGTAATAACTCTTTGGATGGTTTCCTAAGTGTTACTCAAGGTAAACATCAACATCTCAAATTCACTTGTTTTCCCCATTGAAACGCATTGGGCAAAACTGATGTTGATTGTTACTCAATGTTCCTTAACTTCTATGTGTGGAAACCACTTGTATCACATGTGAAATGATGGATTCTAACAGAATTTAACTGTGTAGATCAGATTCTACTAGATTAACCAGCCGTAACACTTGTTATCACTTGGAGTGTTTTTCAGCTCTTGAAACGCACCATTGTGAAGTCAAGTTACATTCAACTATATCTCAGTCCCACGTGAAAATACTGATGTAAAACTGTTCCAAATGATGTAATACATAGTTCTCTAATGGGTAATAACTCTTTGGATGGTTTCCTAAGTGTTACTCAAGGTAAACATCAACATCTCAAATTCACTTGTTTTCCCCATTGAAACGCATTGGGCAAAACTGATGTTGATTGTTACTCAATGTTCCTTAACTTCTATGTGTGGAAACCACTTGTATCACATGTGAAATGATGGATTCTAACAGAATTTAACTGTGTAGATCAGATTCTACTAGATTAACCAGCCGTAACACTTGTTATCACTTGGAGTGTTTTTCAGCTCTTGAAACGCACCATTGTGAAGTCAAGTTACATTCAACTATATCTCAGTGCCACGTGAAAATACTGATGTAAAACTGTTCCAAATGATGTAATACATAGTTCTCTAATGGGTAATAACTCTTTGGATGGTTTCCTAAGTGTTACTCAAGGTAAACATCAACATCTCAAATTCACTTGTTTTCCCCATTGAAACGCATTGGGCAAAACTGATGTTGATTGTTACTCAATGTTCCTTAACTTCTATGTGTGGAAACCACTTGTATCACATGTGAAATGATGGATTCTAACAGAATTTAACTGTGTAGATCAGATTCTACTAGATTAACCAGCCGTAACACTTGTTATCACTTGGAGTGTTTTTCAGCTCTTGAAACGCACCATTGTGAAGTCAAGTTACATTCAACTATATCTCAGTCCCACGTGAAAATACTGATGTAAAACTGTTCCAAATGATGTAATACATAGTTCTCTAATGGGTAATAACTCTTTGGATGGTTTCCTAAGTGTTACTCAAGGTAAACATCAACATCTCAAATTCACTTGTTTTCCCCATTGAAACGCATTGGGCAAAACTGATGTTGATTGTTACTCAATGTTCCTTAACTTCTATGTGTGGAAACCACTTGTATCACATGTGAAATGATGGATTCTAACAGAATTTAACTGTGTAGATCAGATTCTACTAGATTAACCAGCCGTAACACTTGTTATCACTTGGAGTGTTTTTCAGCTCTTGAAACGCACCATTGTGAAGTCAAGTTACATTCAACTATATCTCAGTGCCACGTGAAAATACTGATGTAAAACTGTTCCAAATGATGTAATACATAGTTCTCTAATGGGTAATAACTCTTTGGATGGTTTCCTAAGTGTTACTCAAGGTACACATCAACATCTCAAATTCACTTGTTTTCCCCATTGAAACGCATTGGGCAAAACTGATGTTGATTGTTACTCAATGTTCCTTAACTTCTATGTGTGGAAACCACTTGTATCACATGTGAAATGATGGATTCTAACAGAATTTAACTGTGTAGATCAGATTCTACTAGATTAACCAGCCGTAACACTTGTTATCACTTGGAGTGTTTTTCAGCTCTTGAAACGCACCATTGTGAAGTCAAGTTACATTCAACTATATCTCAGTCCCACGTGAAAATACTGATGTAAAACTGTTCCAAATGATGTAATACATAGTTCTCTAATGGGTAATAACTCTTTGGATGGTTTCCTAAGTGTTACTCAAGGTAAACATCAACATCTCAAATTCACTTGTTTTCCCCATTGAAACGCATTGGGCAAAACTGATGTTGATTGTTACTCAATGTTCCTTAACTTCTATGTGTGGAAACCACTTGTATCACATGTGAAATGATGGATTCTAACAGAATTTAACTGTGTAGATCAGATTCTACTAGATTAACCAGCCGTAACACTTGTTATCACTTGGAGTGTTTTTCAGCTCTTGAAACGCACCATTGTGAAGTCAAGTTACATTCAACTATATCTCAGTCCCACGTGAAAATACTGATGTAAAACTGTTCCAAATGATGTAATACATAGTTCTCTAATGGGTAATAACTCTTTGGATGGTTTCCTAAGTGTTACTCAAGGTAAACATCAACATCTCAAATTCACTTGTTTTCCCCATTGAAACGCATTGGGCAAAACTGATGTTGATTGTTACTCAATGTTCCTTAACTTCTATGTGTGGAAACCACTTGTATCACATGTGAAATGATGGATTCTAACAGAATTTAACTGTGTAGATCAGATTCTACTAGATTAACCAGCCGTAACACTTGTTATCACTTGGAGTGTTTTTCAGCTCTTGAAACGCACCATTGTGAAGTCAAGTTACATTCAACTATATCTCAGTCCCACGTGAAAATACTGATGTAAAACTGTTCCAAATGATGTAATACATAGTTCTCTAATGGGTAATAACTCTTTGGATGGTTTCCTAAGTGTTACTCAAGGTAAACATCAACATCTCAAATTCACTTGTTTTCCCCATTGAAACGCATTGGGCAAAACTGATGTTGATTGTTACTCAATGTTCCTTAACTTCTATGTGTGGAAACCACTTGTATCACATGTGAAATGATGGATTCTAACAGAATTTAACTGTGTAGATCAGATTCTACTAGATTAACCAGCCGTAACACTTGTTATCACTTGGAGTGTTTTTCAGCTCTTGAAACGCACCATTGTGAAGTCAAGTTACATTCAACTATATCTCTGTTCTTATGTGAAAATACTGATGTAAAACTGTTCCAAATGATGTAATACATAGTTCTCTAATGGGTAATAACTCTTTGGATGGTTTCCTAAGTGTTACTCAAGGTAAACATCAACATCTCAAATTCACTTGTTTTCCCCATTGAAACGCATTGGGCAAAACTGATGTTGATTGTTACTCAATGTTCCTTAACTTCTATGTGTGGAAACCACTTGTATCACATGTGAAATGATGGATTCTAACAGAATTTAACTGTGTAGATCAGATTCTACTAGATTAACCAGCCGTAACACTTGTTATCACTTGGAGTGTTTTTCAGCTCTTGAAACGCACCATTGTGAAGTCAAGTTACATTCAACTATATCTCAGCGCCCACGTGAAAATACTGATGTAAAACTGTTCCAAATGATGTAATACATAGTTCTCTAATGGGTAATAACTCTTTGGATGGTTTCCTAAGTGTTACTCAAGGTACACATCAACATCTCAAATTCACTTGTTTTCCCCATTGAAACGCATTGGGCAAAACTGATGTTGATTGTTACTCAATGTTCCTTAACTTCTATGTGTGGAAACCACTTGTATCACATGTGAAATGATGGATTCTAACAGAATTTAACTGTGTAGATCAGATTCTACTAGATTAACCAGCCGTAACACTTGTTATCACTTGGAGTGTTTTTCAGCTCTTGAAACGCACCATTGTGAAGTCAAGTTACATTCAACTATATCTCAGTGCCCCCGTGAAAATACTGATGTAAAACTGTTCCAAATGATGTAATACATAGTTCTCTAATGGGTAATAACTCTTTGGATGGTTTCCTAAGTGTTACTCAAGGTAAACATCAACATCTCAAATTCACTTGTTTTCCCCATTGAAACGCATTGGGCAAAACTGATGTTGATTGTTACTCAATGTTCCTTAACTTCTATGTGTGGAAACCACTTGTATCACATGTGAAATGATGGATTCTAACAGAATTTAACTGTGTAGATCAGATTCTACTAGATTAACCAGCCGTAACACTTGTTATCACTTGGAGTGTTTTTCAGCTCTTGAAACGCACCATTGTGAAGTCAAGTTACATTCAACTATATCTCAGTGCCACGTGAAAATACTGATGTAAAACTGTTCCAAATGATGTAATACATAGTTCTCTAATGGGTAATAACTCTTTGGATGGTTTCCTAAGTGTTACTCAAGGTAAACATCAACATCTCAAATTCACTTGTTTTCCCCATTGAAACGCATTGGGCAAAACTGATGTTGATTGTTACTCAATGTTCCTTAACTTCTATGTGTGGAAACCACTTGTATCACATGTGAAATGATGGATTCTAACAGAATTTAACTGTGTAGATCAGATTCTACTAGATTAACCAGCCGTAACACTTGTTATCACTTGGAGTGTTTTTCAGCTCTTGAAACGCACCATTGTGAAGTCAAGTTACATTCAACTATATCTCAGTGCCCACGTGAAAATACTGATGTAAAACTGTTCCAAATGATGTAATACATAGTTCTCTAATGGGTAATAACTCTTTGGATGGTTTCCTAAGTGTTACTCAAGGTAAACATCAACATCTCAAATTCACTTGTTTTCCCCATTGAAACGCATTGGGCAAAACTGATGTTGATTGTTACTCAATGTTCCTTAACTTCTATGTGTGGAAACCACTTGTATCACATGTGAAATGATGGATTCTAACAGAATTTAACTGTGTAGATCAGATTCTACTAGATTAACCAGCCGTAACACTTGTTATCACTTGGAGTGTTTTTCAGCTCTTGAAACGCACCATTGTGAAGTCAAGTTACATTCAACTATATCTCAGTCCCACGTGAAAATACTGATGTAAAACTGTTCCAAATGATGTAATACATAGTTCTCTAATGGGTAATAACTCTTTGGATGGTTTCCTAAGTGTTACTCAAGGTAAACATCAACATCTCAAATTCACTTGTTTTCCCCATTGAAACGCATTGGGCAAAACTGATGTTGATTGTTACTCAATGTTCCTTAACTTCTATGTGTGGAAACCACTTGTATCACATGTGAAATGATGGATTCTAACAGAATTTAACTGTGTAGATCAGATTCTACTAGATTAACCAGCCGTAACACTTGTTATCACTTGGAGTGTTTTTCAGCTCTTGAAACGCACCATTGTGAAGTCAAGTTACATTCAACTATATCTCAGTCCCACGTGAAAATACTGATGTAAAACTGTTCCAAATGATGTAATACATAGTTCTCTAATGGGTAATAACTCTTTGGATGGTTTCCTAAGTGTTACTCAAGGTAAACATCAACATCTCAAATTCACTTGTTTTCCCCATTGAAACGCATTGGGCAAAACTGATGTTGATTGTTACTCAATGTTCCTTAACTTCTATGTGTGGAAACCACTTGTATCACATGTGAAATGATGGATTCTAACAGAATTTAACTGTGTAGATCAGATTCTACTAGATTAACCAGCCGTAACACTTGTTATCACTTGGAGTGTTTTTCAGCTCTTGAAACGCACCATTGTGAAGTCAAGTTACATTCAACTATATCTCAGTCCCACGTGAAAATACTGATGTAAAACTGTTCCAAATGATGTAATACATAGTTCTCTAATGGGTAATAACTCTTTGGATGGTTTCCTAAGTGTTACTCAAGGTAAACATCAACATCTCAAATTCACTTGTTTTCCCCATTGAAACGCATTGGGCAAAACTGATGTTGATTGTTACTCAATGTTCCTTAACTTCTATGTGTGGAAACCACTTGTATCACATGTGAAATGATGGATTCTAACAGAATTTAACTGTGTAGATCAGATTCTACTAGATTAACCAGCCGTAACACTTGTTATCACTTGGAGTGTTTTTCAGCTCTTGAAACGCACCATTGTGAAGTCAAGTTACATTCAACTATATCTCAGTCCCACGTGAAAATACTGATGTAAAACTGTTCCAAATGATGTAATACATAGTTCTCTAATGGGTAATAACTCTTTGGATGGTTTCCTAAGTGTTACTCAAGGTAAACATCAACATCTCAAATTCACTTGTTTTCCCCATTGAAACGCATTGGGCAAAACTGATGTTGATTGTTACTCAATGTTCCTTAACTTCTATGTGTGGAAACCACTTGTATCACATGTGAAATGATGGATTCTAACAGAATTTAACTGTGTAGATCAGATTCTACTAGATTAACCAGCCGTAACACTTGTTATCACTTGGAGTGTTTTTCAGCTCTTGAAACGCACCATTGTGAAGTCAAGTTACATTCAACTATATCTCAGTCCCACGTGAAAATACTGATGTAAAACTGTTCCAAATGATGTAATACATAGTTCTCTAATGGGTAATAACTCTTTGGATGGTTTCCTAAGTGTTACTCAAGGTAAACATCAACATCTCAAATTCACTTGTTTTCCCCATTGAAACGCATTGGGCAAAACTGATGTTGATTGTTACTCAATGTTCCTTAACTTCTATGTGTGGAAACCACTTGTATCACATGTGAAATGATGGATTCTAACAGAATTTAACTGTGTAGATCAGATTCTACTAGATTAACCAGCCGTAACACTTGTTATCACTTGGAGTGTTTTTCAGCTCTTGAAACGCACCATTGTGAAGTCAAGTTACATTCAACTATATCTCAGTCCCACGTGAAAATACTGATGTAAAACTGTTCCAAATGATGTAATACATAGTTCTCTAATGGGTAATAACTCTTTGGATGGTTTCCTAAGTGTTACTCAAGGTAAACATCAACATCTCAAATTCACTTGTTTTCCCCATTGAAACGCATTGGGCAAAACTGATGTTGATTGTTACTCAATGTTCCTTAACTTCTATGTGTGGAAACCACTTGTATCACATGTGAAATGATGGATTCTAACAGAATTTAACTGTGTAGATCAGATTCTACTAGATTAACCAGCCGTAACACTTGTTATCACTTGGAGTGTTTTTCAGCTCTTGAAACGCACCATTGTGAAGTCAAGTTACATTCAACTATATCTCAGTCCCACGTGAAAATACTGATGTAAAACTGTTCCAAATGATGTAATACATAGTTCTCTAATGGGTAATAACTCTTTGGATGGTTTCCTAAGTGTTACTCAAGGTAAACATCAACATCTCAAATTCACTTGTTTTCCCCATTGAAACGCATTGGGCAAAACTGATGTTGATTGTTACTCAATGTTCCTTAACTTCTATGTGTGGAAACCACTTGTATCACATGTGAAATGATGGATTCTAACAGAATTTAACTGTGTAGATCAGATTCTACTAGATTAACCAGCCGTAACACTTGTTATCACTTGGAGTGTTTTTCAGCTCTTGAAACGCACCATTGTGAAGTCAAGTTACATTCAACTATATCTCAGTCCCACGTGAAAATACTGATGTAAAACTGTTCCAAATGATGTAATACATAGTTCTCTAATGGGTAATAACTCTTTGGATGGTTTCCTAAGTGTTACTCAAGGTAAACATCAACATCTCAAATTCACTTGTTTTCCCCATTGAAACGCATTGGGCAAAACTGATGTTGATTGTTACTCAATGTTCCTTAACTTCTATGTGTGGAAACCACTTGTATCACATGTGAAATGATGGATTCTAACAGAATTTAACTGTGTAGATCAGATTCTACTAGATTAACCAGCCGTAACACTTGTTATCACTTGGAGTGTTTTTCAGCTCTTGAAACGCACCATTGTGAAGTCAAGTTACATTCAACTATATCTCAGTCCCACGTGAAAATACTGATGTAAAACTGTTCCAAATGATGTAATACATAGTTCTCTAATGGGTAATAACTCTTTGGATGGTTTCCTAAGTGTTACTCAAGGTAAACATCAACATCTCAAATTCACTTGTTTTCCCCATTGAAACGCATTGGGCAAAACTGATGTTGATTGTTACTCAATGTTCCTTAACTTCTATGTGTGGAAACCACTTGTATCACATGTGAAATGATGGATTCTAACAGAATTTAACTGTGTAGATCAGATTCTACTAGATTAACCAGCCGTAACACTTGTTATCACTTGGAGTGTTTTTCAGCTCTTGAAACGCACCATTGTGAAGTCAAGTTACATTCAACTATATCTCAGTCCCACGTGAAAATACTGATGTAAAACTGTTCCAAATGATGTAATACATAGTTCTCTAATGGGTAATAACTCTTTGGATGGTTTCCTAAGTGTTACTCAAGGTAAACATCAACATCTCAAATTCACTTGTTTTCCCCATTGAAACGCATTGGGCAAAACTGATGTTGATTGTTACTCAATGTTCCTTAACTTCTATGTGTGGAAACCACTTGTATCACATGTGAAATGATGGATTCTAACAGAATTTAACTGTGTAGATCAGATTCTACTAGATTAACCAGCCGTAACACTTGTTATCACTTGGAGTGTTTTTCAGCTCTTGAAACGCACCATTGTGAAGTCAAGTTACATTCAACTATATCTCAGTCCCCACGTGAAAATACTGATGTAAAACTGTTCCAAATGATGTAATACATAGTTCTCTAATGGGTAATAACTCTTTGGATGGTTTCCTAAGTGTTACTCAAGGTAAACATCAACATCTCAAATTCACTTGTTTTCCCCATTGAAACGCATTGGGCAAAACTGATGTTGATTGTTACTCAATGTTCCTTAACTTCTATGTGTGGAAACCACTTGTATCACATGTGAAATGATGGATTCTAACAGAATTTAACTGTGTAGATCAGATTCTACTAGATTAACCAGCCGTAACACTTGTTATCACTTGGAGTGTTTTTCAGCTCTTGAAACGCACCATTGTGAAGTCAAGTTACATTCAACTATATCTCAGTCCCCACGTGAAAATACTGATGTAAAACTGTTCCAAATGATGTAATACATAGTTCTCTAATGGGTAATAACTCTTTGGATGGTTTCCTAAGTGTTACTCAAGGTAAACATCAACATCTCAAATTCACTTGTTTTCCCCATTGAAACGCATTGGGCAAAACTGATGTTGATTGTTACTCAATGTTCCTTAACTTCTATGTGTGGAAACCACTTGTATCACATGTGAAATGATGGATTCTAACAGAATTTAACTGTGTAGATCAGATTCTACTAGATTAACCAGCCGTAACACTTGTTATCACTTGGAGTGTTTTTCAGCTCTTGAAACGCACCATTGTGAAGTCAAGTTACATTCAACTATATCTCAGTCCCACGTGAAAATACTGATGTAAAACTGTTCCAAATGATGTAATACATAGTTCTCTAATGGGTAATAACTCTTTGGATGGTTTCCTAAGTGTTACTCAAGGTAAACATCAACATCTCAAATTCACTTGTTTTCCCCATTGAAACGCATTGGGCAAAACTGATGTTGATTGTTACTCAATGTTCCTTAACTTCTATGTGTGGAAACCACTTGTATCACATGTGAAATGATGGATTCTAACAGAATTTAACTGTGTAGATCAGATTCTACTAGATTAACCAGCCGTAACACTTGTTATCACTTGGAGTGTTTTTCAGCTCTTGAAACGCACCATTGTGAAGTCAAGTTACATTCAACTATATCTCAGTCCCACGTGAAAATACTGATGTAAAACTGTTCCAAATGATGTAATACATAGTTCTCTAATGGGTAATAACTCTTTGGATGGTTTCCTAAGTGTTACTCAAGGTAAACATCAACATCTCAAATTCACTTGTTTTCCCCATTGAAACGCATTGGGCAAAACTGATGTTGATTGTTACTCAATGTTCCTTAACTTCTATGTGTGGAAACCACTTGTATCACATGTGAAATGATGGATTCTAACAGAATTTAACTGTGTAGATCAGATTCTACTAGATTAACCAGCCGTAACACTTGTTATCACTTGGAGTGTTTTTCAGCTCTTGAAACGCACCATTGTGAAGTCAAGTTACATTCAACTATATCTCAGTCCCACGTGAAAATACTGATGTAAAACTGTTCCAAATGATGTAATACATAGTTCTCTAATGGGTAATAACTCTTTGGATGGTTTCCTAAGTGTTACTCAAGGTAAACATCAACATCTCAAATTCACTTGTTTTCCCCATTGAAACGCATTGGGCAAAACTGATGTTGATTGTTACTCAATGTTCCTTAACTTCTATGTGTGGAAACCACTTGTATCACATGTGAAATGATGGATTCTAACAGAATTTAACTGTGTAGATCAGATTCTACTAGATTAACCAGCCGTAACACTTGTTATCACTTGGAGTGTTTTTCAGCTCTTGAAACGCACCATTGTGAAGTCAAGTTACATTCAACTATATCTCAGTCCCACGTGAAAATACTGATGTAAAACTGTTCCAAATGATGTAATACATAGTTCTCTAATGGGTAATAACTCTTTGGATGGTTTCCTAAGTGTTACTCAAGGTAAACATCAACATCTCAAATTCACTTGTTTTCCCCATTGAAACGCATTGGGCAAAACTGATGTTGATTGTTACTCAATGTTCCTTAACTTCTATGTGTGGAAACCACTTGTATCACATGTGAAATGATGGATTCTAACAGAATTTAACTGTGTAGATCAGATTCTACTAGATTAACCAGCCGTAACACTTGTTATCACTTGGAGTGTTTTTCAGCTCTTGAAACGCACCATTGTGAAGTCAAGTTACATTCAACTATATCTCAGTCCCACGTGAAAATACTGATGTAAAACTGTTCCAAATGATGTAATACATAGTTCTCTAATGGGTAATAACTCTTTGGATGGTTTCCTAAGTGTTACTCAAGGTAAACATCAACATCTCAAATTCACTTGTTTTCCCCATTGAAACGCATTGGGCAAAACTGATGTTGATTGTTACTCAATGTTCCTTAACTTCTATGTGTGGAAACCACTTGTATCACATGTGAAATGATGGATTCTAACAGAATTTAACTGTGTAGATCAGATTCTACTAGATTAACCAGCCGTAACACTTGTTATCACTTGGAGTGTTTTTCAGCTCTTGAAACGCACCATTGTGAAGTCAAGTTACATTCAACTATATCTCAGTCCCACGTGAAAATACTGATGTAAAACTGTTCCAAATGATGTAATACATAGTTCTCTAATGGGTAATAACTCTTTGGATGGTTTCCTAAGTGTTACTCAAGGTAAACATCAACATCTCAAATTCACTTGTTTTCCCCATTGAAACGCATTGGGCAAAACTGATGTTGATTGTTACTCAATGTTCCTTAACTTCTATGTGTGGAAACCACTTGTATCACATGTGAAATGATGGATTCTAACAGAATTTAACTGTGTAGATCAGATTCTACTAGATTAACCAGCCGTAACACTTGTTATCACTTGGAGTGTTTTTCAGCTCTTGAAACGCACCATTGTGAAGTCAAGTTACATTCAACTATATCTCAGTCCCACGTGAAAATACTGATGTAAAACTGTTCCAAATGATGTAATACATAGTTCTCTAATGGGTAATAACTCTTTGGATGGTTTCCTAAGTGTTACTCAAGGTAAACATCAACATCTCAAATTCACTTGTTTTCCCCATTGAAACGCATTGGGCAAAACTGATGTTGATTGTTACTCAATGTTCCTTAACTTCTATGTGTGGAAACCACTTGTATCACATGTGAAATGATGGATTCTAACAGAATTTAACTGTGTAGATCAGATTCTACTAGATTAACCAGCCGTAACACTTGTTATCACTTGGAGTGTTTTTCAGCTCTTGAAACGCACCATTGTGAAGTCAAGTTACATTCAACTATATCTCAGTCCCACGTGAAAATACTGATGTAAAACTGTTCCAAATGATGTAATACATAGTTCTCTAATGGGTAATAACTCTTTGGATGGTTTCCTAAGTGTTACTCAAGGTAAACATCAACATCTCAAATTCACTTGTTTTCCCCATTGAAACGCATTGGGCAAAACTGATGTTGATTGTTACTCAATGTTCCTTAACTTCTATGTGTGGAAACCACTTGTATCACATGTGAAATGATGGATTCTAACAGAATTTAACTGTGTAGATCAGATTCTACTAGATTAACCAGCCGTAACACTTGTTATCACTTGGAGTGTTTTTCAGCTCTTGAAACGCACCATTGTGAAGTCAAGTTACATTCAACTATATCTCAGTCCCACGTGAAAATACTGATGTAAAACTGTTCCAAATGATGTAATACATAGTTCTCTAATGGGTAATAACTCTTTGGATGGTTTCCTAAGTGTTACTCAAGGTAAACATCAACATCTCAAATTCACTTGTTTTCCCCATTGAAACGCATTGGGCAAAACTGATGTTGATTGTTACTCAATGTTCCTTAACTTCTATGTGTGGAAACCACTTGTATCACATGTGAAATGATGGATTCTAACAGAATTTAACTGTGTAGATCAGATTCTACTAGATTAACCAGCCGTAACACTTGTTATCACTTGGAGTGTTTTTCAGCTCTTGAAACGCACCATTGTGAAGTCAAGTTACATTCAACTATATCTCAGTCCCACGTGAAAATACTGATGTAAAACTGTTCCAAATGATGTAATACATAGTTCTCTAATGGGTAATAACTCTTTGGATGGTTTCCTAAGTGTTACTCAAGGTAAACATCAACATCTCAAATTCACTTGTTTTCCCCATTGAAACGCATTGGGCAAAACTGATGTTGATTGTTACTCAATGTTCCTTAACTTCTATGTGTGGAAACCACTTGTATCACATGTGAAATGATGGATTCTAACAGAATTTAACTGTGTAGATCAGATTCTACTAGATTAACCAGCCGTAACACTTGTTATCACTTGGAGTGTTTTTCAGCTCTTGAAACGCACCATTGTGAAGTCAAGTTACATTCAACTATATCTCAGTCCCACGTGAAAATACTGATGTAAAACTGTTCCAAATGATGTAATACATAGTTCTCTAATGGGTAATAACTCTTTGGATGGTTTCCTAAGTGTTACTCAAGGTAAACATCAACATCTCAAATTCACTTGTTTTCCCCATTGAAACGCATTGGGCAAAACTGATGTTGATTGTTACTCAATGTTCCTTAACTTCTATGTGTGGAAACCACTTGTATCACATGTGAAATGATGGATTCTAACAGAATTTAACTGTGTAGATCAGATTCTACTAGATTAACCAGCCGTAACACTTGTTATCACTTGGAGTGTTTTTCAGCTCTTGAAACGCACCATTGTGAAGTCAAGTTACATTCAACTATATCTCAGTCCCACGTGAAAATACTGATGTAAAACTGTTCCAAATGATGTAATACATAGTTCTCTAATGGGTAATAACTCTTTGGATGGTTTCCTAAGTGTTACTCAAGGTAAACATCAACATCTCAAATTCACTTGTTTTCCCCATTGAAACGCATTGGGCAAAACTGATGTTGATTGTTACTCAATGTTCCTTAACTTCTATGTGTGGAAACCACTTGTATCACATGTGAAATGATGGATTCTAACAGAATTTAACTGTGTAGATCAGATTCTACTAGATTAACCAGCCGTAACACTTGTTATCACTTGGAGTGTTTTTCAGCTCTTGAAACGCACCATTGTGAAGTCAAGTTACATTCAACTATATCTCAGTCCCACGTGAAAATACTGATGTAAAACTGTTCCAAATGATGTAATACATAGTTCTCTAATGGGTAATAACTCTTTGGATGGTTTCCTAAGTGTTACTCAAGGTAAACATCAACATCTCAAATTCACTTGTTTTCCCCATTGAAACGCATTGGGCAAAACTGATGTTGATTGTTACTCAATGTTCCTTAACTTCTATGTGTGGAAACCACTTGTATCACATGTGAAATGATGGATTCTAACAGAATTTAACTGTGTAGATCAGATTCTACTAGATTAACCAGCCGTAACACTTGTTATCACTTGGAGTGTTTTTCAGCTCTTGAAACGCACCATTGTGAAGTCAAGTTACATTCAACTATATCTCAGTCCCACGTGAAAATACTGATGTAAAACTGTTCCAAATGATGTAATACATAGTTCTCTAATGGGTAATAACTCTTTGGATGGTTTCCTAAGTGTTACTCAAGGTAAACATCAACATCTCAAATTCACTTGTTTTCCCCATTGAAACGCATTGGGCAAAACTGATGTTGATTGTTACTCAATGTTCCTTAACTTCTATGTGTGGAAACCACTTGTATCACATGTGAAATGATGGATTCTAACAGAATTTAACTGTGTAGATCAGATTCTACTAGATTAACCAGCCGTAACACTTGTTATCACTTGGAGTGTTTTTCAGCTCTTGAAACGCACCATTGTGAAGTCAAGTTACATTCAACTATATCTCAGTCCCACGTGAAAATACTGATGTAAAACTGTTCCAAATGATGTAATACATAGTTCTCTAATGGGTAATAACTCTTTGGATGGTTTCCTAAGTGTTACTCAAGGTAAACATCAACATCTCAAATTCACTTGTTTTCCCCATTGAAACGCATTGGGCAAAACTGATGTTGATTGTTACTCAATGTTCCTTAACTTCTATGTGTGGAAACCACTTGTATCACATGTGAAATGATGGATTCTAACAGAATTTAACTGTGTAGATCAGATTCTACTAGATTAACCAGCCGTAACACTTGTTATCACTTGGAGTGTTTTTCAGCTCTTGAAACGCACCATTGTGAATTCAAGTTACATTCAACTATATCTCAGTGCCCACGTGAAAATACTGATGTAAAACTGTTCCAAATGATGTAATACATAGTTCTCTAATGGGTAATAACTCTTTGGATGGTTTCCTAAGTGTTACTCAAGGTAAACATCAACATCTCAAATTCACTTGTTTTCCCCATTGAAACGCATTGGGCAAAACTGATGTTGATTGTTACTCAATGTTCCTTAACTTCTATGTGTGGAAACCACTTGTATCACATGTGAAATGATGGATTCTAACAGAATTTAACTGTGTAGATCAGATTCTACTAGATTAACCAGCCGTAACACTTGTTATCACTTGGAGTGTTTTTCAGCTCTTGAAACGCACCATTGTGAAGTCAAGTTACATTCAACTATAACTCAGTGCCCCCGTGAAAATACTGATGTAAAACTGTTCCAAATGATGTAATACATAGTTCTCTAATGGGTAATAACTCTTTGGATGGTTTCCTAAGTGTTACTCAAGGTAAACATCAACATCTCAAATTCACTTGTTTTCCCCATTGAAACGCATTGGGCAAAACTGATGTTGATTGTTACTCAATGTTCCTTAACTTCTATGTGTGGAAACCACTTGTATCACATGTGAAATGATGGATTCTAACAGAATTTAACTGTGTAGATCAGATTCTACTAGATTAACCAGCCGTAACACTTGTTATCACTTGGAGTGTTTTTCAGCTCTTGAAACGCACCATTGTGAAGTCAAGTTACATTCAACTATATCTCAGTCCCACGTGAAAATACTGATGTAAAACTGTTCCAAATGATGTAATACATAGTTCTCTAATGGGTAATAACTCTTTGGATGGTTTCCTAAGTGTTACTCAAGGTAAACATCAACATCTCAAATTCACTTGTTTTCCCCATTGAAACGCATTGGGCAAAACTGATGTTGATTGTTACTCAATGTTCCTTAACTTCTATGTGTGGAAACCACTTGTATCACATGTGAAATGATGGATTCTAACAGAATTTAACTGTGTAGATCAGATTCTACTAGATTAACCAGCCGTAACACTTGTTATCACTTGGAGTGTTTTTCAGCTCTTGAAACGCACCATTGTGAAGTCAAGTTACATTCAACTATATCTCAGTGCCACGTGAAAATACTGATGTAAAACTGTTCCAAATGATGTAATACATAGTTCTCTAATGGGTAATAACTCTTTGGATGGTTTCCTAAGTGTTACTCAAGGTAAACATCAACATCTCAAATTCACTTGTTTTCCCCATTGAAACGCATTGGGCAAAACTGATGTTGATTGTTACTCAATGTTCCTTAACTTCTATGTGTGGAAACCACTTGTATCACATGTGAAATGATGGATTCTAACAGAATTTAACTGTGTAGATCAGATTCTACTAGATTAACCAGCCGTAACACTTGTTATCACTTGGAGTGTTTTTCAGCTCTTGAAACGCACCATTGTGAAGTCAAGTTACATTCAACTATATCTCAGTCCCACGTGAAAATACTGATGTAAAACTGTTCCAAATGATGTAATACATAGTTCTCTAATGGGTAATAACTCTTTGGATGGTTTCCTAAGTGTTACTCAAGGTAAACATCAACATCTCAAATTCACTTGTTTTCCCCATTGAAACGCATTGGGCAAAACTGATGTTGATTGTTACTCAATGTTCCTTAACTTCTATGTGTGGAAACCACTTGTATCACATGTGAAATGATGGATTCTAACAGAATTTAACTGTGTAGATCAGATTCTACTAGATTAACCAGCCGTAACACTTGTTATCACTTGGAGTGTTTTTCAGCTCTTGAAACGCACCATTGTGAAGTCAAGTTACATTCAACTATATCTCAGTCCCACGTGAAAATACTGATGTAAAACTGTTCCAAATGATGTAATACATAGTTCTCTAATGGGTAATAACTCTTTGGATGGTTTCCTAAGTGTTACTCAAGGTAAACATCAACATCTCAAATTCACTTGTTTTCCCCATTGAAACGCATTGGGCAAAACTGATGTTGATTGTTACTCAATGTTCCTTAACTTCTATGTGTGGAAACCACTTGTATCACATGTGAAATGATGGATTCTAACAGAATTTAACTGTGTAGATCAGATTCTACTAGATTAACCAGCCGTAACACTTGTTATCACTTGGAGTGTTTTTCAGCTCTTGAAACGCACCATTGTGAAGTCAAGTTACATTCAACTATAACTCAGTGCCCACGTGAAAATACTGATGTAAAACTGTTCCAAATGATGTAATACATAGTTCTCTAATGGGTAATAACTCTTTGGATGGTTTCCTAAGTGTTACTCAAGGTAAACATCAACATCTCAAATTCACTTGTTTTCCCCATTGAAACGCATTGGGCAAAACTGATGTTGATTGTTACTCAATGTTCCTTAACTTCTATGTGTGGAAACCACTTGTATCACATGTGAAATGATGGATTCTAACAGAATTTAACTGTGTAGATCAGATTCTACTAGATTAACCAGCCGTAACACTTGTTATCACTTGGAGTGTTTTTCAGCTCTTGAAACGCACCATTGTGAAGTCAAGTTACATTCAACTATATCTCAGTCCCACGTGAAAATACTGATGTAAAACTGTTCCAAATGATGTAATACATAGTTCTCTAATGGGTAATAACTCTTTGGATGGTTTCCTAAGTGTTACTCAAGGTAAACATCAACATCTCAAATTCACTTGTTTTCCCCATTGAAACGCATTGGGCAAAACTGATGTTGATTGTTACTCAATGTTCCTTAACTTCTATGTGTGGAAACCACTTGTATCACATGTGAAATGATGGATTCTAACAGAATTTAACTGTGTAGATCAGATTCTACTAGATTAACCAGCCGTAACACTTGTTATCACTTGGAGTGTTTTTCAGCTCTTGAAACGCACCATTGTGAAGTCAAGTTACATTCAACTATATCTCAGTCCCACGTGAAAATACTGATGTAAAACTGTTCCAAATGATGTAATACATAGTTCTCTAATGGGTAATAACTCTTTGGATGGTTTCCTAAGTGTTACTCAAGGTAAACATCAACATCTCAAATTCACTTGTTTTCCCCATTGAAACGCATTGGGCAAAACTGATGTTGATTGTTACTCAATGTTCCTTAACTTCTATGTGTGGAAACCACTTGTATCACATGTGAAATGATGGATTCTAACAGAATTTAACTGTGTAGATCAGATTCTACTAGATTAACCAGCCGTAACACTTGTTATCACTTGGAGTGTTTTTCAGCTCTTGAAACGCACCATTGTGAAGTCAAGTTACATTCAACTATATCTCAGTCCCACGTGAAAATACTGATGTAAAACTGTTCCAAATGATGTAATACATAGTTCTCTAATGGGTAATAACTCTTTGGATGGTTTCCTAAGTGTTACTCAAGGTAAACATCAACATCTCAAATTCACTTGTTTTCCCCATTGAAACGCATTGGGCAAAACTGATGTTGATTGTTACTCAATGTTCCTTAACTTCTATGTGTGGAAACCACTTGTATCACATGTGAAATGATGGATTCTAACAGAATTTAACTGTGTAGATCAGATTCTACTAGATTAACCAGCCGTAACACTTGTTATCACTTGGAGTGTTTTTCAGCTCTTGAAACGCACCATTGTGAAGTCAAGTTACATTCAACTATATCTCAGTCCCACGTGAAAATACTGATGTAAAACTGTTCCAAATGATGTAATACATAGTTCTCTAATGGGTAATAACTCTTTGGATGGTTTCCTAAGTGTTACTCAAGGTAAACATCAACATCTCAAATTCACTTGTTTTCCCCATTGAAACGCATTGGGCAAAACTGATGTTGATTGTTACTCAATGTTCCTTAACTTCTATGTGTGGAAACCACTTGTATCACATGTGAAATGATGGATTCTAACAGAATTTAACTGTGTAGATCAGATTCTACTAGATTAACCAGCCGTAACACTTGTTATCACTTGGAGTGTTTTTCAGCTCTTGAAACGCACCATTGTGAAGTCAAGTTACATTCAACTATATCTCAGTCCCACGTGAAAATACTGATGTAAAACTGTTCCAAATGATGTAATACATAGTTCTCTAATGGGTAATAACTCTTTGGATGGTTTCCTAAGTGTTACTCAAGGTAAACATCAACATCTCAAATTCACTTGTTTTCCCCATTGAAACGCATTGGGCAAAACTGATGTTGATTGTTACTCAATGTTCCTTAACTTCTATGTGTGGAAACCACTTGTATCACATGTGAAATGATGGATTCTAACAGAATTTAACTGTGTAGATCAGATTCTACTAGATTAACCAGCCGTAACACTTGTTATCACTTGGAGTGTTTTTCAGCTCTTGAAACGCACCATTGTGAAGTCAAGTTACATTCAACTATATCTCAGTCCCACGTGAAAATACTGATGTAAAACTGTTCCAAATGATGTAATACATAGTTCTCTAATGGGTAATAACTCTTTGGATGGTTTCCTAAGTGTTACTCAAGGTAAACATCAACATCTCAAATTCACTTGTTTTCCCCATTGAAACGCATTGGGCAAAACTGATGTTGATTGTTACTCAATGTTCCTTAACTTCTATGTGTGGAAACCACTTGTATCACATGTGAAATGATGGATTCTAACAGAATTTAACTGTGTAGATCAGATTCTACTAGATTAACCAGCCGTAACACTTGTTATCACTTGGAGTGTTTTTCAGCTCTTGAAACGCACCATTGTGAAGTCAAGTTACATTCAACTATATCTCAGTCCCACGTGAAAATACTGATGTAAAACTGTTCCAAATGATGTAATACATAGTTCTCTAATGGGTAATAACTCTTTGGATGGTTTCCTAAGTGTTACTCAAGGTAAACATCAACATCTCAAATTCACTTGTTTTCCCCATTGAAACGCATTGGGCAAAACTGATGTTGATTGTTACTCAATGTTCCTTAACTTCTATGTGTGGAAACCACTTGTATCACATGTGAAATGATGGATTCTAACAGAATTTAACTGTGTAGATCAGATTCTACTAGATTAACCATCCGTAACACTTGTTATCACTTGGAGTGTTTTTCAGCTCTTGAAACGCACCATTGTGAAGTCAAGTTACATTCAACTATATCTCAGTCCCACGTGAAAATACTGATGTAAAACTGTTCCAAATGATGTAATACATAGTTCTCTAATGGGTAATAACTCTTTGGATGGTTTCCTAAGTGTTACTCAAGGTAAACATCAACATCTCAAATTCACTTGTTTTCCCCATTGAAACGCATTGGGCAAAACTGATGTTGATTGTTACTCAATGTTCCTTAACTTCTATGTGTGGAAACCACTTGTATCACATGTGAAATGATGGATTCTAACAGAATTTAACTGTGTAGATCAGATTCTACTAGATTAACCAGCCGTAACACTTGTTATCACTTGGAGTGTTTTTCAGCTCTTGAAACGCACCATTGTGAAGTCAAGTTACATTCAACTATATCTCAGTCCCACGTGAAAATACTGATGTAAAACTGTTGCCAAATGATGTAATACATAGTTCTCTAATGGGTAATAACTCTTTGGTTGGTTTCCTAAGTGTTACTCAAGGTAAACATCAACATCTCAAAGTTCACTTGTTTTCCCCATTGAAACGCATTGGGCAAAACTGATGTTGATTGTTACTCAATGTTCCTTAACTTCTATGTGTGGAAACCACTTGTATCACATGTGAAATGATGGATTCTAACAGAATTTAACTGTGTAGATCAGATTCTACTAGATTAACCAGCCGTAACACTTGTTATCACTTGGAGTGTTTTTCAGCTCTTGAAACGCACCATTGTGAAGTCAAGTTACATTCAACTATATCTCAGTCCCACGTGAAAATACTGATGTAAAACTGTTCCAAATGATGTAATACATAGTTCTCTAATGGGTAATAACTCTTTGGATGGTTTCCTAAGTGTTACTCAAGGTAAACATCAACATCTCAAATTCACTTGTTTTCCCCATTGAAACGCATTGGGCAAAACTGATGTTGATTGTTACTCAATGTTCCTTAACTTCTATGTGTGGAAACCACTTGTATCACATGTGAAATGATGGATTCTAACAGAATTTAACTGTGTAGATCAGATTCTACTAGATTAACCAGCCGTAACACTTGTTATCACTTGGAGTGTTTTTCAGCTCTTGAAACGCACCATTGTGAAGTCAAGTTACATTCAACTATATCTCAGTCCCACGTGAAAATACTGATGTAAAACTGTTCCAAATGATGTAATACATAGTTCTCTAATGGGTAATAACTCTTTGGATGGTTTCCTAAGTGTTACTCAAGGTAAACATCAACATCTCAAATTCACTTGTTTTCCCCATTGAAACGCATTGGGCAAAACTGATGTTGATTGTTACTCAATGTTCCTTAACTTCTATGTGTGGAAACCACTTGTATCACATGTGAAATGATGGATTCTAACAGAATTTAACTGTGTAGATCAGATTCTACTAGATTAACCAGCCGTAACACTTGTTATCACTTGGAGTGTTTTTCAGCTCTTGAAACGCACCATTGTGAAGTCAAGTTACATTCAACTATATCTCAGTCCCACGTGAAAATACTGATGTAAAACTGTTCCAAATGATGTAATACATAGTTCTCTAATGGGTAATAACTCTTTGGATGGTTTCCTAAGTGTTACTCAAGGTAAACATCAACATCTCAAATTCACTTGTTTTCCCCATTGAAACGCATTGGGCAAAACTGATGTTGATTGTTACTCAATGTTCCTTAACTTCTATGTGTGGAAACCACTTGTATCACATGTGAAATGATGGATTCTAACAGAATTTAACTGTGTAGATCAGATTCTACTAGATTAACCAGCCGTAACACTTGTTATCACTTGGAGTGTTTTTCAGCTCTTGAAACGCACCATTGTGAAGTCAAGTTACATTCAACTATATCTCAGTCCCACGTGAAAATACTGATGTAAAACTGTTCCAAATGATGTAATACATAGTTCTCTAATGGGTAATAACTCTTTGGATGGTTTCCTAAGTGTTACTCAAGGTAAACATCAACATCTCAAATTCACTTGTTTTCCCCATTGAAACGCATTGGGCAAAACTGATGTTGATTGTTACTCAATGTTCCTTAACTTCTATGTGTGGAAACCACTTGTATCACATGTGAAATGATGGATTCTAACAGAATTTAACTGTGTAGATCAGATTCTACTAGATTAACCAGCCGTAACACTTGTTATCACTTGGAGTGTTTTTCAGCTCTTGAAACGCACCATTGTGAAGTCAAGTTACATTCAACTATATCTCAGTCCCACGTGAAAATACTGATGTAAAACTGTTCCAAATGATGTAATACATAGTTCTCTAATGGGTAATAACTCTTTGGATGGTTTCCTAAGTGTTACTCAAGGTAAACATCAACATCTCAAATTCACTTGTTTTCCCCATTGAAACGCATTGGGCAAAACTGATGTTGATTGTTACTCAATGTTCCTTAACTTCTATGTGTGGAAACCACTTGTATCACATGTGAAATGATGGATTCTAACAGAATTTAACTGTGTAGATCAGATTCTACTAGATTAACCAGCCGTAACACTTGTTATCACTTGGAGTGTTTTTCAGCTCTTGAAACGCACCATTGTGAAGTCAAGTTACATTCAACTATATCTCAGTCCCACGTGAAAATACTGATGTAAAACTGTTCCAAATGATGTAATACATAGTTCTCTAATGGGTAATAACTCTTTGGATGGTTTCCTAAGTGTTACTCAAGGTAAACATCAACATCTCAAATTCACTTGTTTTCCCCATTGAAACGCATTGGGCAAAACTGATGTTGATTGTTACTCAATGTTCCTTAACTTCTATGTGTGGAAACCACTTGTATCACATGTGAAATGATGGATTCTAACAGAATTTAACTGTGTAGATCAGATTCTACTAGATTAACCAGCCGTAACACTTGTTATCACTTGGAGTGTTTTTCAGCTCTTGAAACGCACCATTGTGAAGTCAAGTTACATTCAACTATATCTCAGTCCCACGTGAAAATACTGATGTAAAACTGTTCCAAATGATGTAATACATAGTTCTCTAATGGGTAATAACTCTTTGGATGGTTTCCTAAGTGTTACTCAAGGTAAACATCAACATCTCAAATTCACTTGTTTTCCCCATTGAAACGCATTGGGCAAAACTGATGTTGATTGTTACTCAATGTTCCTTAACTTCTATGTGTGGAAACCACTTGTATCACATGTGAAATGATGGATTCTAACAGAATTTAACTGTGTAGATCAGATTCTACTAGATTAACCAGCCGTAACACTTGTTATCACTTGGAGTGTTTTTCAGCTCTTGAAACGCACCATTGTGAAGTCAAGTTACATTCAACTATATCTCAGTCCCACGTGAAAATACTGATGTAAAACTGTTCCAAATGATGTAATACATAGTTCTCTAATGGGTAATAACTCTTTGGATGGTTTCCTAAGTGTTACTCAAGGTAAACATCAACATCTCAAATTCACTTGTTTTCCCCATTGAAACGCATTGGGCAAAACTGATGTTGATTGTTACTCAATGTTCCTTAACTTCTATGTGTGGAAACCACTTGTATCACATGTGAAATGATGGATTCTAACAGAATTTAACTGTGTAGATCAGATTCTACTAGATTAACCAGCCGTAACACTTGTTATCACTTGGAGTGTTTTTCAGCTCTTGAAACGCACCATTGTGAAGTCAAGTTACATTCAACTATATCTCAGTCCCACGTGAAAATACTGATGTAAAACTGTTCCAAATGATGTAATACATAGTTCTCTAATGGGTAATAACTCTTTGGATGGTTTCCTAAGTGTTACTCAAGGTAAACATCAACATCTCAAATTCACTTGTTTTCCCCATTGAAACGCATTGGGCAAAACTGATGTTGATTGTTACTCAATGTTCCTTAACTTCTATGTGTGGAAACCACTTGTATCACATGTGAAATGATGGATTCTAACAGAATGTAACTGTGTAGATCAGATTCTACTAGATTAACCAGCCGTAACACTTGTTATCACTTGGAGTGTTTTTCAGCTCTTGAAACGCACCATTGTGAAGTCAAGTTACATTCAACTATATCTCAGTCCCACGTGAAAATACTGATGTAAAACTGTTCCAAATGATGTAATACATAGTTCTCTAATGGGTAATAACTCTTTGGATGGTTTCCTAAGTGTTACTCAAGGTAAACATCAACATCTCAAATTCACTTGTTTTCCCCATTGAAACGCATTGGGCAAAACTGATGTTGATTGTTACTCAATGTTCCTTAACTTCTATGTGTGGAAACCACTTGTATCACATGTGAAATGATGGATTCTAACAGAATTTAACTGTGTAGATCAGATTCTACTAGATTAACCAGCCGTACACTTGTTATCACTTGGAGTGTTTTTCAGCTCTTGAAACGCACCATTGTGAAGTCAAGTTACATTCAACTATATCTCAGTCCCACGTGAAAATACTGATGTAAAACTGTTCCAAATGATGTAATACATAGTTCTCTAATGGGTAATAACTCTTTGGATGGTTTCCTAAGTGTTACTCAAGGTAAACATCAACATCTCAAATTCACTTGTTTTCCCCATTGAAACGCATTGGGCAAAACTGATGTTGATTGTTACTCAATGTTCCTTAACTTCTATGTGTGGAAACCACTTGTATCACATGTGAAATGATGGATTCTAACAGAATTTAACTGTGTAGATCAGATTCTACTAGATTAACCAGCCGTAACACTTGTTATCACTTGGAGTGTTTTTCAGCTCTTGAAACGCACCATTGTGAAGTCAAGTTACATTCAACTATATCTCAGTCCCACGTGAAAATACTGATGTAAAACTGTTCCAAATGATGTAATACATAGTTCTCTAATGGGTAATAACTCTTTGGATGGTTTCCTAAGTGTTACTCAAGGTAAACATCAACATCTCAAATTCACTTGTTTTCCCCATTGAAACGCATTGGGCAAAACTGATGTTGATTGTTACTCAATGTTCCTTAACTTCTATGTGTGGAAACCACTTGTATCACATGTGAAATGATGGATTCTAACAGAATTTAACTGTGTAGATCAGATTCTACTAGATTAACCAGCCGTAACACTTGTTATCACTTGGAGTGTTTTTCCAGCTCTTGAAACGCACCATTGTGAAGTCAAGTTACATTCAACTATATCTCAGTCCCACGTGAAAATACTGATGTAAAACTGTTCCAAATGATGTAATACATAGTTCTCTAATGGGTAATAACTCTTTGGATGGTTTCCTAAGTGTTACTCAAGGTAAACATCAACATCTCAAATTCACTTGTTTTCCCCATTGAAACGCATTGGGCAAAACCTGATGTTGATTGTTACTCAATGTTCCTTAACTTCTATGTGTGGAAACCACTTGTATCACATGTGAAATGATGGATTCTAACAGAATTTAACTGTGTAGATCAGATTCTACTAGATTAACCATCCGTAACACTTGTTATCACTTGGAGTGTTTTTCAGCTCTTGAAACGCACCATTGTGAAGTCAAGTTACATTCAACTATATCTCAGTCCCACGTGAAAATACTGATGTAAAACTGTTCCAAATGATGTAATACATAGTTCTTTAATGGGTAATAACTCTTTCGATGGTTTCCTAAGTGTTACTCAAGGTAAACATCAACATCTCAAATTCACTTGTTTTCCCCATTGAAACGCATTGGGCAAAACTGATGTTGATTGTTACTCAATGTTCCTTAACTTCAATGTGTGGAAACCACTTGTATCACATGTGAAATGACGGATTCTAACAGAATTTAACTGTGTAGATCAGATTCTACTAGATTAACCAGCCGTAACACTTGTTATCACTTGGAGTGTTTTTCAGCTCTTGAAAAGCACCATTGTGAAGTCAAGTTACATTCAACTATATCTCAGTCCCACGTGAAAATACTGATGTAAAACTGTTCCAAATGATGTAATACATAGTTCTCTAATGGGTAATAACTCTTTGGATGGTTTCCTAAGTGTTACTCAAGGTAACCATCAACATCTCAAATTCACTTGTTTTCCCCATTGAAACGCATTGGGCAAAACTGATGTTGATTGTTACTCAATGTTCCTTAACTTCAATGTGTGGAAACCACTTGTATCACATGTGAAATGATGGATTCTAACAGAATTTAACTGTGTAGATCAGATTCTACTAGATTAACCAGCCGTAACACTTGTTATCACTTGGAGTGTTTTTCAGCTCTTGAAACGCACCATTGTGAAGTCAAGTTACATTCAACTATATCTCAGTCCCACGTGAAAATACTGATGTAAAACTGTTCCAAATGATGTAATACATAGTTCTCTAATGGGTAATAACTCTTTGGATGGTTTCCTAAGTGTTACTCAAGGTAAACATCAACATCTCAAATTCACTTGTTTTCCCCATTGAAACGCATTGGGCAAAACTGAGTTGATTGTTACTCAATGTTCCTTAACTTCTATGTGTGGAAACCACTTGTATCACATGTGAAATGATGGATTCTAACAGAATTTAACTGTGTAGATCAGATTCTACTAGATTAACCAGCCGTAACACTTGTTATCACTTGGAGTGTTTTTCAGCTCTTGAAACGCACCATTGTGAAGTCAAGTTACATTCAACTATATCTCAGTCCCACCTGAAAATACTGATGTAAAACTGTTCCAAATGATGTAATACATAGTTCTCTAATGGGTAATAACTCTTTGGATGGTTTCCTAAGTGTTACTCAAGGTAAACATCAACATCTCAAATTCACTTGTTTTCCCCCATTGAAACGCATTGGGCAAAACTGATGTTGATTGTTACTCAATGTTCCTTAACTTCTATGTGTGGAAACCACTTGTATCACATGTGAAATGATGGATTCTAACAGAATTTAACTGTGTAGATCAGATTCTACTAGATTAACCAGCCGTAACACTTGTTATCACTTGGAGTGTTTTTCAGCTCTTGAAACGCACCATTGTGAAGTCAAGTTACATTCAACTATCTCAGTCCCACGTGAAAATACTGATGTAAAACTGTTCCAAATGATGTAATACATAGTTCTCTAATGGGTAATAACTCTTTGGATGGTTTCCTAAGTGTTACTCAAGGTAAACATCAACATCTCAAATTCACTTGTTTCCCCATTGAAACGCATTGGGCAAAACTGATGTTGATTGTTACTCAATGTTCCTTAACTTCTATGTGTGGAAACCACTTGTATCACATGTGAAATGATGGATTCTAACAGAATTTAACTGTGTAGATCAGATTCTACTAGATTAACCAGCCGTAACACTTGTTATCACTTGGAGTGTTTTTCAGCTCTTGAAACGCACCATTGTGAAGTCAAGTTACATTCAACTATATCTCAGTCCCACGTGGAAAATACTGATGTAAAACTGTTCCAAATGATGTAATACATAGTTCTCTAATGGGTAATAACTCTTTGGATGGTTTCCTAGTGTTACTCAAGGTAAACATCAACATCTCAAATTCACTTGTTTTCCCCATTGAAACGCATTGGGCAAAACTGATGTTGATTGTTACTCAATGTTCCTTAACTTCTATGTGTGGAAACCACTTGTATCACATGTGAAATGATGGATTCTAACAGAATTTAACTGTGTAGATCAGCTTCTACTAGATTAACCAGCCGTAACACTGTTATCACTTGGAGTGTTTTTCAGCTCTTGAAACGCACCATTGTGAAGTCAAGTTACATTCAACTATATCTCAGTCCCACGTGAAAATACTGATGTAAAACTGTTCCAATGATGTAATACATAGTTCTCTAATGGGTAATAACTCTTTGGATGGTTTCCTAAGTGTTACTCAAGGTAAACAATCAACATCTCAAATTCACTTGTTTCCCCATTGAAACGCATTGGGCAAAACTGATGTTGATTGTTACTCAATGTTCCTTAACTTCTATGTGTGGAAACCACTTGTATCACATGTGAAATGATGGATTCTAACAGAATTTAACTGTGTAGATCAGATTCTACTAGATTAACCAGCCGTAACACTTGTTATCACTTGGAGTGTTTTTCAGCTCTTGAAACGCGCCATTGTGAAGTCAAGTTACATTCAACTATATCTCAGTCCCACGTGAAAATACTGATGTAAAA
>NW_026261608.1:12500-79315 GCF_900747795.2 Erpetoichthys calabaricus | reverse complement strand
ATGGCGTCGTCCGTGAGCGGTTAGGACGGTACGCAAATTGCAGTGGGTCCAGTGAGGGGGGGGCAGCAGGGTCTTGATGTGTCTCATACGAGCGCTCGAAGCACTTCATGATGGTGGGTGTGTGTGTAAGTGCAAACAGGACGGTAGTCATTGAGACAGGACCAGAAGACTTCTTGGGCACGGGTACGATGGTGGTGGCCTTGAAGCAGTGGGAACGACGGCTTGCTCAGAGAGATGTTGAATATTCGGTTAAGAACATCTGCCAGCTGTTCTGCACATTCTCTGAGCACTTGCCTGGGTGTTGTCTGGCCCAGCAGCTTACGTGGGTTGACTCTGCGTAGAGTTTTCCTCACATCCGCTGTAGTGAGACACAGCACCTGGTCGTTCAGATGGAGGGGTGGTCTTCCTCGCCGCCACATCGTTCTGCCTGTCGAACCGAGCGTAGAAGTTGTTCAGCGATCTGGAGGGAGCCGCCCCGTCACAGGCAGGTGATGTCGTCCTGTAGTCGTGTGATGGCTTGTAAACCCTGCCAACATGCGCCGTGTGTCGCGCTGTCTATGAAGTGATTGTGGATTCTCTGTGGGCGTGTGCGCGCTTCGCCTCTGATGGCCTGAGAGAGTTTGGCCTTGCTCTTCTAAGGCCACTTGTCTCCGTTTGAAGGCAGAGTCTCGGGTCCTCAGAAGTGCACGCACTTCCGCAGTAATCCCGGTTTCTGGTTGGGTCGTGAGATGATGTTCTTGGAGACAGTGACGTCATCGGTGCACTTACTGATGTAGCTGGTCACTGATATACCTCCCTGTGGAGGTTATACAGGAATGACCAGTAGGAGGAAACACCCAGTGCTCTCTGCGAGGATGACATCTCCCAGATGGCCTGGGAATGCCTGGGATCCCACAATATGAGCTGGCAAGTGTGGCTGGGGAAAGGGACATAGGGGCCTCAATGTTAAGATTGTTTCCCCCACAACCTGGTTTCTGATATGTGGAGGAAGATTAATGAATGAAGGATACAGAGGTAAAGAAGAGTCCCTACAACCTGAGTCCACCATACTCTCAGACCCACTGGTATTGAACCATTCCTTTCGGTTTTTTAAAATGTAGACATATTTTCCAAGGTTCTTAAGACATTCATAATGGTGACGTAATAATCGTAGTTTAAATGTTTCATACTCACAATAGAACCATTCATCGCTCCTGGAGTGTTTTCAGGAACAGATCTTGAAGTCTGTTGAAAAAGTAAAATAACAATCAATTTAGTGTTATTACTTTATTTCTGTTGTTATAAAGTCCAGAAAACTGTTTAACTTTCAGCTGACCACCAGTCTGTTTTATAACCTAAGAGTATTTAATTTACTTTAGAGTGAGATGTGTTAAGAGATGTGTACTGCGATGGCCTCCACGGTTACTTCACTGATGCGTGAGAGTTTTTCTGTTTTAGTTTAAAGCAACTGCTTCTAAAAAATAAAGATGGCATCTCGTGGGATTTCAGCCAAGTAAGACTGTATGGCAAGATAAATGAGCTGCAGCAATGCACATTGGCTGCATCTATAAGTAGATAGTAAACAACTGGATGAGACAATCACAGGGAGTAGATCAATTTGTATTAACAGATAAATGGTTTGAAGAGCTGCTCGCTCACTTTTAAGATTCTTGATTTCAAATTGTATCACTGGGCACTTATGCTTTTCCCGTTACGCTCATGTTCTTCCCTCATTACAACCTAGCTGGATCTCTACTGAATCATAACTAAAGCAGAATCTACTGGTAGAACATCCCAAGGCAAACTGGTCCCGGGTGAGGAGTCAGATAAAGAGAGATTCAAAGCCCCTAATGAAGCAAAGCCACGAATTTAAAAAGAGTATCCTTGCTGGTTTGGGGTTACCAGGGCATCCTCCTTGAGACAGGCCTGGGGGGTGTACAGTCCAAATTCGCAAAGTGGATGGCAACGGTGGGCCCGCCAACCGCAGGAGGAACTGGGACCAGGTACAATGTGACCTGGGTGGTGGTCAAAGGCAGAGACCTTGGGGGACTGGATCCCAGACACACAAACTGACTCTTGGGACATGGTTCTGTTGGCTTTATCAGGCTGTGAACTCCACAAAGCTCTGGGACGCTTTGCAACCAAGTGTGAAGCAGCAGATATGAGGATCAGCACCTCCAAATCTGAAGTCATGGTCCTCAGTAGGAAACAGGTGGACTGTCCTCTCCGAGTGGGAGGTGAGTTACTGCCTCTAGCAGAGCAGTTTAAGTACCTCGGTGACTTGTTCATGATGATGGGAAAAGGAATGGTAAAATCGACAGACGAATGGGAGCGACAAGTGCAGTTGTAGTCACTATACAGATCCGCAGTGTTGAAGAAGGAGGTGTGTCAGAAGGTGAAGCACTTGATTTACCATTCAATCTACTTCCCTGCTATCACCTGTGGTCATTAACTTTGGGTAATGACTGAAGAATGAGATGGTGGATCCAAACGGCTGAAATGAGGTTTCTCTGAAGGGTGGCTGGGCCTCCCTTAGAGACAGTGTGAGAAGCGCAGACATCTGGGAGATGCTCAGAGTAGAGCCACTGACACTCTGCATCGAGAGGAGCCAATTGAGGTGGTTCGGGCATCTGATACGGATGCCTCTGGAACATCTCCCTGTGGAGGTTATACAGGAATGACCAGCTAGGAGGAAACACCCAGTGCTCTCTGCGAGGATGACATCTCCCAGATGGCCTGGGAATGCCCTGGGATCCCACAATATGAGCTGGCAAGTGTGGCTGGGGAAAGGGACATAGGGGCCTCAATGTTAAGATTGTTTCCCCCACAACCTGTTTCTGATATGTGGAGGAAGATTAATGAATGAAGGATACAGAGGTAAAGAAGAGTCCCTACAACCTGAGTCCACCATACTCTCAGACCCACTGGTATTGAACATTCCTTTCGGTTTTTTAAAATGTAAACATATTTTCCAAGGTTCTTAAGACATTCATAATGGTGACGTAATATCCTAGTTTAAATGTTTCATACTCACAATAGAACCATTCATCGCTCCTGGAGTGTTTTCAGGAACAGTTCTTGAAGTCTGTTGAAAATGTAAAATAAGAATTAATTTAGTGTTATTACTTTATTTCTGTTGTAATAAAGTCCAGAAAACTGTTTAACTTTCAGCTGACCACCAGTCTGTTTTATAACCTAAGAGTATTTAATTTACTTTAGAGTGAGATGTGTTAAGAGATGTGTACTGCGATGGCCTCCACGGTTACTTCACTGATGCGTGAGAGTTTTTCTGTTTCAGTTTAAAGTAACTGCTTCTACAAAATAAAGATGGCGTCTCGTGGGATTTCAGCCAAGTAAGACTGTATGGCAAGATAAATGAGCTGCAGCAATGCACATTGGCTGTATCTATAAGTAGATAGTAAACAAGTGGATGAGACAATCACAGGGAGTAGATCAATTTGTATTAACAGATAAATGGTTTGTAGAGCTGCTCGCTCACTTTTAAGATTCTTGATTTCAAATTGTATCACTGGGCACTTATGCTTTTCCCGTTACGCTCGTGTTCCCTCATTACAACCTAGCTGGATCTCTACTGAATCATAACTAAAGAATCTCGACTGGTGAACATCCCAAGGCAAACTGGTCCCGGGTGAGGAGTCAGATAAAGAGAGATTCAAAGCCCTAATGAAGCAAAGCCACGAATTTAAAAAGAGTATCCTTGCTGGTTTGGGGTTACCAGGGCATCCTCCTTGAGACAGGCCTGGGGGGTGTACAGTCCAAATTAGCAAAGTGTGATGGCCCGACGGTGGGCCCGCCTACCGCAGGAGGAATTGGGACCAGGTACAATGTGACCTGGGTGGTGGTCAAAGCAGCAGAGACCTTGGGGGACTGGATCCCAGACACACAAACTGACTCTTGGGACATGGTTCTGTTGGCTTTATCAGGCTGTGAACTCCACAAAGCTCTGGGACGCTTTGCAACCAAGTGTGAAGCAGCAGATATGAGGATCAGCACCTCCAAATCTGAAGTCATGGTCCTCAGTAGGAAACAGGTGGACTGTCCCTCCGAGTTGGAGGTGAGTTACTGCCTCTAGCAGAGCAGTTTAAGTACCTCGTGACTTGTTCATGAATGATGGGAAAAGGAATGGTAAAATCGACAGACGAATGGAAGCGACAAGTGCAGTTATGTCGTCACTATACAGATCCGCAGTGTTGAAGAAGGAGGTGTGTCAGAAGGTGAAGCACTTGATTTACCAGTCAATCTACTTCCCTGCTATCACCTGTGGTCATTAACTTTGGGTAATGACTGAAAGAATGAGATGGTGGATCCAAACGGCTGAAATGAGGTTTCTCTGAAGGGTGGCTGGGCTCTCCCTTAGAGAAAGTGAGAGAAGCGCAGACATCTGGGAGATGCTCAGAGTAGAGCCACTGACACTCTCATGAGAGGAGCCAATTGAGGTGGTTCGGGCATCTGATACGGATGCCTCTGGAACATCTCCCTGTGGAGGTTATACAGGAATGACCAGCTAGGAGGAAACACCCAGTGCTCTCTGCGAGGATGACATCTCCCAGATGGCCTGGGAATGCCCTGGGATCCCACAATATGAGCTGGCAAGTGTGGCTGGGGAAAGGGACATAGGGGCCTCAATGTTAAGATTGTTTCCACCACAACCTGGTTTCTGATATGTGGAGGAAGATTAATGAATGAAGGATACAGAGGTAAAGAAGAGTCCCTACAACCTGAGTCCACCATACTCTCAGACCCACTGGTATTGAACCATTCCTGTCGGTTTTTTAAAAAGTAAATATATTTTCCAAGGTTCTTAAGACATTCATAATGGTGACGTAATAATCCTAGTTTAAATGTTTCATACTCACAATAGAACCATACATCGCTCCTGGAGTGTTTTCAGGAACAGTTCTTGAAGTCTGTTGAAAATGTAAAATAAGAATTAATTTAGTGTTATTACTTTATTTCTGTTGTAATAAAGTCCAGAAAACTGTTTAACTTTCAGCTGACCACCAGTCTGTTTTATAACCTAAGAGTATTTAATTTACTTTAGAGTGAGATGTGTTAAGAGATGTGTACTGCGATGGCCTCCACGGTTACTTCACTGATGCGTGAGAGTTTTTCTGTTTATTTAAAGCAACTGCTTCTAAAATAAAGATGGCATCTCGTGGGATTTCAGCCAAGTAAGACTGTATGGCAAGATAAATGAGCTGCAGCAATGCACCATTGGCTGCATCTATAAGTAGATAGTAAACAAGTGGATGAGACAATCACAGGGAGTAGATCAATTTGTATTAACAGATAAATGGTTTGTAGAGCTGCTCGCTCACTTTTAAGATTCTTGATTTCAAATTGTATCACTGGGCACTTATGCTTTTCCCGTTACGCTCGTGTTCTTCCCTCATTACAACCTAGCTGGATCTCTACTGAATCATAACTAAAGCAGAATCGACTGGTTGAACATCCCAAGGCAAACTGGTCCCAGGTGAGGAGTCAGATAAAGAGAGATTCAAAGCCCCTAATGAAGCAAAGCCACGAATTTAAAAAGAGTATCCTTGCTGGTTTGGGGTTACCAGGGCATCCTCCTTGAGACAGGCCTGGGGGGTGTACAGTCCAAATTCGCAAAGTGTGATGGCCCGACGGTGGGCCCGCCTACAGCAGGAGGAATTGGGACCAGTACAATGTGACCTGGGTGGTGGTCGAAGGCAGAGACCTTGGGGGACTGGATCCCAGACACACAAACTGACTCTTGGGACAGGGTTCTGTTGGCTTTATCAGGCTGTGAACTCCACAAAGCTCTGGGACGCTTTGCAACCAAGTGTGACGCAGCAGATATGAGGATCAGCACCTCCAAATCTGAAGTCATAGTCCTCAGTAGGAAACAGGTGGACTGTCCTCTCCGAGTTGGAGGTGAGTTACTGCCTCTAGCAGGCAGTTTAAGAACCTCGATGACTTGTTCATGAATGATGGGAAAAGGAATGGTAAAATCGACAGACGAATGGGAGCGACAAGTGCAGTTATGTAGTCCCATACAGATCCGCAGTGTTGAAGAAGGAGGTGTGTCAGAAGGTGAAGCACTTGATTTACCATTCAATCAACTTCCCTGCTATCACCTGTGGTCATTAACTTTGGGTAATGACTGATAGAATGACATGGTGGATCCAAACGGCTGAAATGAGGTTTCTCTGAAGGGTGGCTGGGCCCTCCCTTAGAGACAGTGAGAGAAGCGCAGACATCTGGGAGATGCTCAGAGTAGAGCCACTGACACTCTGCATCGAGAGGAGCCAATTGAGGTGGTTCGGGCATCTGATACGGATGCCTCTGGGACATCTCCCTCAAGTTCAAGTAGGCTTTATTGTCACTTCAACCATATACGTTAGTACACAGTGAAACGAAACAACGTTCCTCCAGGACCAAGGTGCTACATGCAACATAAATTACAACATAAATTAACAGAAAAAACTAAACTAGCTAACTAAGAAATGTGCAAACAAAAGCAACAAAGTGACAGAGTGACAAAAACACAAACGTAACAAAAAATAAGGTGTTGTTGTGATGAGTTGAGGTAGTGGAGAAACAGTAAACATTCCTTAGTGTAGCAGCAAAATTAGGAAGTAAAGAAGTTAGTGCAAAAAGTTGTCCAGTAATGGATATTGTGCAAAAAAAAGCATTGACAGGTTGGTGTATACGATAGTTTGGTAGTGTAGGTCAGTGTGTTTGCGCTTGTGTTGATTAGTCAGTCCAATCTCAATGTTTTGAGGTAGTTGAGTTAAGCTAAGTGATAATGTTTGTGTGTGTGTGTGTGTGCATGCGTGTGTGTGTGTTTATCAGTCCAGTCCCTTTTTGTTGAGGAGACGGATGGCTTGTGGAAAAAAGCTGTTGCACAGTCTGGATGTGTGTGCCCGAATGCTTCGGTACCTTTTCCAGATGGCAGGAGGGTAAAGTGTGTGTGAGAGGGATGTGTCCGATCAGCCACAATGCTGGTGGCTTGCGGATGCAGCGTGTGTGTGTGTCTTCAATAGAGGGAGAGAGACCCCGATGATCTTCTCTGCTGTCCTCACTATCCGCTGTAGGGTCTTACGGTCCGATATGGCACAATTCCCAAACCAGACAGTGATGCAGCCGCTCAGGATGCTCTCGATAGTTCCTCTATAGAAGGTGGTCAGGATCGGTGGTGGGAGCTGGGCCTTTCTCAGTCTTCTCAGAAAGAAGAGACGCTGTTGGGCTTTCTTGTGTAGGGAGCTGGTGTTGAGGGACCAGCTGAGGTCCTTCTCCAGGTGGACACCAGGAATTTGGTGCTGTCGACGATCTCCACAGAGGAGCCGTTGATGCTCAGCGGAGAATGGTCGCCTCGTGTCCTCCTAAAGTCAACAATCATCTCCTTTGTCTTGTCAACATTCAGAGAGAGGTTGTTGTCTTTACACCAGTCCGTTAGCCCCTGCACTTCCTCTCTGTACGCTGACTCGTCGTTCTTGCTAATGAGACCCACCACGGTCGTGTCATCAGCGAACTTAATGATGTGATTTGAACTGTGTGTTGCTACACAGTCGTGAGTCAGCAGTGTGAACAGCAGGGGACTGAGCACACAGCCTTGTGGGGCACCTGTGCTCAGTGTGGTGGTGCTGGAGGTGCAGTTCCCGATCCGTACTGACTGAGGCCTTCCGGTCAGAAAGTCCAGGATCCAGTTGCAGAGGGAGGTGTTCAGGCCCAACAGGCTCAGCTTCCCGATCAGTTGTTGGGGGATGATCGTGTTGAATGCTGAGCTGAAATCTATGTACAGCATTCGAACGTATGTGTCCTTCTTGTCCAAGTGTGTGAGGGCAAGATGGAGTGCAGTGGAGATGGCGTCGTCCGTTGAGCGGTTAGGACGGTACGCAAATTGCAGTGGGTCCAGTGAGGGGGGCAGCAGGGTCTTGATGTGTCTCATGACGAGCCGCTCGAAGCACTTCATGATGGTGGGTGTAAGTGCAACAGGACGGTAGTCATTGAGACAGGACACAGAAGACTTCTTGGGCACGGGTACGATGGTGGTGGCCTTGAAGCACGTGGGAACGACGGCGCTGCTCAGAGAGATGTTGAAGATGTCGGTAAGAACATCTGCCAGCTGTTCTGCACATTCTCTGAGCACTCTGCCTGGGATGTTGTCTGGTCCAGCAGCTTTACGTGGGTTGACTCTGCGTAGAGTTTTCCTCACATCCGCTGTAGTGAGACACAGCACCTGGTCGTTCAGAGGAGGGGTGGTCTTCCTCGCCGCCACATCGTTCTGCCTGTCGAACCGAGCGTAGAAGTTGTTCAGCGCATCTGGGAGGGAGCCGTCACCGTCACAGGCAGGTGATGTCGTCCTGTAGTGTGTGATGGCTTGTAAACCCTGCCACATGCCGTGTGTCGCCGCTGTCTATGAAGTGATTGTGGATTCTCTGGGCGTGTGCGCGCTTCGCCTCTCTGATGGCCTGAGAGAGTTTGGCCCTTGCTCTTCTAAGGGCCACTTTGTCTCCCGCTTTGAAGGCAGAGTCTCGGGTCCTCAGAAGTGCACGCACTTCCGCAGTAATCCACGGTTTCTGGTTGGGTCGTGAGATGATGTTCTTGGAGACAGTGACGTTCAGGTTGCACTTACTGATGTAGCTGGTCACTGATATAACCTCCCTGTGGAGGTTATACAGGAATGACCAGCTAGGAGGAAACACCCAGTGCTCTCTGCGAGGATGACATTTCCCAAATGGCCTGGGAATGCCTTGGGATCCCACAATATGAGCTGGCAAGTGTGGCTGGGGAAAGGGACATAGGGGCCTCAATGTTAAGATTGTTTCCCCCACAACCTGTTTTCTGATATGTGGAGGAAGATTAATGAATGAAGGATACAGAGGTAAAGAAGAGTCCCTACAACCTGAGTCCACCATACTCTCAGACCCACTGGTATTGAAACATTCCTTTCGGTTTTTTAAAATGTAAACATATTTTCCAAGGTTCTTAAGACATTCATAATGGTGACGTAATAATAGTAGTTTAAATGTTTCATACTCACAATAGAACCATTCATCGCTCCTGGAGTGTTTTCAGGAACAGTTCTTGAACTCTGTTGAAAATTTAAAATAAGAAATAATTTATTGTTATTACTTTATTTCTGTTGTAATAAAGTCCAGAAAACTGTTTACCTTTCAGCTGACCACCAGTCTGTTTTATAACCTAAGAGTATTTAATTTACTTTAGAGTGAGATGTGTTAAGAGATGTGTACTGCGATGGCCTCCACAATTACTTCACTGATGCGTGAGAGTTTTTCTGTTTTAATTCAAAGCAACTGCTTCTATAAAATAAAGATGGCATCTCGTGGGATTTCAGCCAAGTAAGACTGTATGGCAAGATAAATGAGCTGCAGCAATACGCATTGGCTGTATCTATAAGTAGATAGTAAACAAGTGGAAGAGACAATCACAGGGAGTAGATCAATTTATATTAACAGATAAATGGTTTGTAGAGCTGCTCGCTCACTTTTAAGATTCTTCATTTCAAATTGTATCACTGGGCACTTATGCTTTTCCCGTTACGCTCGTGTTCTTCCCTCATTAGAACCTAGCTGGATCTCTACTGAATCATAACGAAAGCAGAATCTACTGGTAGAACATCCCAAGGCAAACTGGTCCCGGGTGAGGAGTCAGATAAAGAGAGATTCAAAGCCCCTAATGAAGCAAAGCCACGAATTTAAAAAGAGTATCCTTGCTGGTTTGGGGTTACCAGGGAATCCTCCTTGAGACAGGCCTGGGGGGTGTACAGTCCAAATTCGCAAAGTGGGATGGATCGACGGTGGACCCGCCAACCGCGGAAGGAATTGGGACCAGGTACCATGTGACCTGGGTGGTGCTCGAAGTCAGAGACCTTGGGGGACTGGATCCCAGACACACAAACTGACTCTTGGGACATGGTTCTGTTGGCTTTATCAGGCTGTGAACTCCACCAAGCTCTGGGACGCTTTGCAACCAAGTGTGAAGCAGCAGATATGAGGATCTGCACCTCCAAATCTGAAGTCATGGTCCTCAGTAGGAAACAGGTAGACTGTCCTCTCCGAGTGGGAGGTGAGTTACTGCCTCAAGCAGAGCAGTTTAAGTACCTCGGTGACTTGTTCATGAGTCATGGGAAAAGGAATGGTAAAATCGACAGACGAATGGGAGCGACAAGTGCAGTTATGTAGTCACTATACAGATCCGCAGTGTTGAAGAAGGAGGTGTGTCAGAAGGTGAAGCACTTGATTTACCATTCAATCTACTTCCCTGCTATCACCTGTGGTCATTAACTTTGGGTAATGCTTGAAAGAATGAGATGGTGGATCCAAACGGATGAAATGAGGTTTCTCTGAAGGGTGGCTGGGCTCTCCCTTAGAGACAGTGTGAGAAGCGCAGACATCTGAGAGATGCTAAGAGTAGAGCCACTGACACTCTTCATCGAGAGGAGCCAATTGAGGTGGTTCGGGCATCTGATACGGATGCCTCTGGGACATCTCCCTGTGGAGGTTATACAGGAATGACCAGCTAGGAGGAAACCCTAGGAAACACCCAGTGCTCTCTGCGAGGATGACATCTCCCAGATGGCCTGGGAATGCCCTGGAATCCCACAATATGAGCTGGCAAGTGTGGCTGGGGAGATGGACATAGGGGCCTCAATGTTAAGATTGTTTCCCCCACAACCTGGTTTCTTATATGTGGAGGAAGATTAATGAATGAAGGATACAGAGGTAAAGAAGAGTCCCTACAACCTGAGTCCACCATACTCTCAGACCCACTGGTATTGAACCATTCCTTTCGGTTTTTTAAAATGTAAACATATTTTCCAAGGTTCTTAAGACATTCATAATGGTGACGTAATAATCCTAGTTTAAATGTTTCATACTCACAATAGAACCATTCATCGCTCCTGGAGTGTTTTCAGGAACAGTTCTTGAAGTCTGTTGAAAATGTAAAATAAGAATTAATTTAGTGTTATTACTTTATTTCTGTTGTAATAAAGTCCAGAAAACTGTTTAACTTTCAGCTGACCGTCAGTCTGTTTTATAACCTAAGAGTATTTAATTTACTTTAGAATGAGATGTGTTAAGAGATGTGTACTGCGATGGCCTCCACGGTTACTTCACTGATGCGTGAGAGTTTTTCTGTTTCAGTTTAAAGCAACTGCTTCTATAAAATAAAGATGGCGTCTCGTGGGATTTCAGCCAAGTAAGACTGTATGGCAAGATAAATGAGCTGCAGCAATGCACATTGGCTGTATCTATAAGTAGATAGTAAACAAGTGGATGAGACAATCACAGGGAGTACATCAATTTGTATTAACAGATAAATGGTTTGCAGAGCTGCTCGCTCACTTTTAAGATTCTTGATTTCAAATTGTATCACTGGGCACTTATGCTTTTCCTGTTACGCTCGTGTTCTTCCCTCATTACAACCTAGCTGGATCTCTACTGAATCATAACTAAAGCAGAATCGACTGGTTGAACATCCCAAGGCAAACTGGTCCCGGGTGAGGAGTCAGATAAAGAGAGATTCAAAGCCCCTAATGAAGCAAAGCCACGAATTTAAAAAGAGTATCCTTGCTGGTTTGGGGCTACCAGGGCATCCTCCTTGAGACAGGCCTGGGGGGTGTACAGTCCAAATTAGCAAAGTGGGATGGATCAACGGTGGGCCCGCCAACCGAAGGAGGAACTGGGACCAGGTACAATGTGACCTGAGTGGTGGTCAAAGGCAGAGACCTTGGAGGACTGGATCCCAGACACACAAACTGACTCTTGGGACATGGTTCTGTTGGCTTTATCAGGCTGTGAACTCCACAAAGCTCTGGGACGCTTTGCAACCAAGTGTGACGCAGCAGATATGAGGATCAGCACCTCCAAATCTGAAGTCATGGTCCTCAGTAGGAAACAGGTGGACTGTCCTCTCCGAGTTGGAGGTGAGTTACTGCCTCTAGCAGAGCAGTTTAAGAACCTCGATGACTTGTTCACGAATGATGGGAAAAGGAATGGTAAAATCGACAGACGAATGGGAGCGACAAGTGCAGTTTTGTAGTCACTATACAGATCCGCAGTGTTGAAGAAGGAGGTGTATCAGAAGGTGAAGCACTTGATTTACCAGTCAATCAACTTCCCTGCTATCACCTGTGGTCATTAACTTTGGGTAATGACTGAAAGAATGAGATGGTGGATCCAAACGGATGAAATGAGTTTTCTCTGAAGGGTGGCTGGGCTCTCCCTTAGAGACAGTGTGAGAAGCGCAGACATCTGGGAGATGCTCAGAGTAGAGCCACTGACACTCTGCATCGAGAGGAGCCAATTGAGGTGGTTCGGGCATCTGATACGGATGCCTCTGGGACATCTCCCTGTGGAGGTTATACAGGAATGACCAGCTAGGAGGAAACACCCAGTGCTCTCTGAGAGGATGACATCTCCCAGATGGCCTGGGAATGCCCTGGAATCCCACAATATGAGCTGGCAAGTGTGGCTGGGGAAAGGGACATAGGGGCCTCAATGTTAAGATTGTTTCCCCCACAACCTGGTTTCTGATATGTGGAGGAAGATTAATGAATGAAGGATACAGAGGTAAAGAAGAGTCCCAACAACCTGATTCCACCATACTCTCAGACCCACTGGTATTGAAACATTCCTTTCGGTTTTTTAAAAAGTAAACATATTTTCCAAGGTTCTTAAGACATTCATAATGGTGACGTAATAATCCTAGTTTAAATGTTTCATACTCACAATAGAACCATTCATCGCTCCTGGAGTGTTTTCAGGAACAGTTCTTGAAGTCTGTTGAAAATGTAAAATAAGAATTAATTTAGTGTTATTACTTTATTTCTGTTGTAATAAAGTCCAGAAAACTGTTTAACTTTCAGCTGACCACCAGTCTGTTTTATAACCTAAGAGTATTTAATTTACTTTAGAGTGAGATGTGTTAAGAGATGTGTACTGCGATGGCCTCCACGGTTACTTCACTGATGCGTGAGAGTTTTTCTGTTTTAGTTTAAAGCAACTGCTTCTATAAAATAAAGATGGCGTCTCGTGGGATTTCAGCCAAGTAAGACTGTATGGCAAGATAAATGAGCTGCAGCTATTCACATTGGCTGTATCTATAAGTAGATAGTAAACAAGTGGATGAGACAATCACAGGGAGTAGATCAATTTATATTAACAGATAAATCGTTTGTAGAGCTGCTCGCTCACTTTTAAGATTCTTGATTTCAAATTGTATCACTGGGCACTAATGCTTTTCCCGTTACGCTCGTGTTCTTCCCACATTACAACCTAGCTGGATCTCTACTGAATCATAACTAAAGCAAAATCTACTGGTAGAACATCCCAAGGCAAACTGGTCCCGGGTGAGGAGTCAGATAAAGAGAGATTCAAAGCCCCTAATGAAGCAAAGCCACGAATTTAAAAAGAGTATCCTTGCTGGTTTGGGGTTACCAGGGCATCCTCCTTGAGACAGGCCTGGGGGGTGTACAGTCCAAATTTGTAAAGTGGGATGGATCAACGGTGCGTCCGCAAACCGCGGGAGGAACTGGGACCAGGTACAATGTGACCTGAGTGGTGGTCAAAGGCAGAGACCTTGGGGGACTGTATCCCAGACACAAACTGACTCTTGGGAAATGGTTCTGTTGGCTTTATCAGGCTGTGAACTCCACAAAGCTCTGGGACGCTTTGCAACCACGTGTGAAGCAGCAGATATGAGGATCAGCACCTCCAAATCTGAAGTCATGGTCCTCAGTAGGAAACAGGTGGACTGTCCTCTCCAAGTGGGAGGTGAGTTACTGCCTCAAGCAGAGCAGTTTAAGTACCTTGGTGACTTGTTCATGAATGATGGGAAAAGGAATGGTAAAATCGACAGACGAATGGGAGCGACAAGTACAGTTATGTAGTCACTATACAGATCCGCAGTGTTGAAGAAGGAGGTGTGTCAGAAGGTGAAGCACTTGATTTACCAGTCAATCTACTTCCCTGCTATCACCTGTGGTCATTAACTTTGGGTAATGACTGAAAGAATGAGATGGTGGATCCAAACGGATGAATTGAGGTTTCTCTGAAGGGTGGCTGGGCTCTCCCTTAGAGACAGTGTGAGAAGCGAAGACATCTTTGAGATGCTCAGAGTAGAGCCACTGACACTCTGCATCGAGAGGAGCCAATTGAGGTGGTTCGGGCATCTGATACGGATGCCTCTGGGACATCTCCCTGTGGAGGTTATACAGGAATGACCAGCTAGGAGGAAACACCCAGTGCTCTCTGCGAGGATGACATCTCCCAGATGGCCTGGAAATACCCTGGAACCCACAATATGAGCTGGCAAGTGTGGCTGGGGAAAGGGACATACGGGCCTCAATGTTAAGATTGTTTCCCCCACAACCTGGTTTCTGATATGTGGAGGAAGATTAATGAATGAAGGATACAGAGGTAAAGAAGAGTCCCTACAACCTGAGTTCACCATACTCTCAGACCCACTGGTATTGAACCATTCCTGTCGGATTTTTAAAATGTAAATATATTTTCCAAGGTTCTTAAGACATTCATAATGGTGACGTAATAATAGTAGTTTAAATGTTTCATACTCACAACAGAACCATTCATCGCTCTTTGAGTGTTTTCAGGAACAGTTCTTGAAGTCTGTTGAAAATGTAAAATAAGAATTAATTTAGTGTTATTACTTTATTTCTGTTGTAATAAAGTCCAGAAAACTGTTTAACTTTCAGCTGACCACCAGTCTGTTTTATAACCTAAGAGTATTTAATTTACTTTAGAGTGAGATGTGTTAAGAGATGTGTACTGCGATGGCCTCCACGGTTACTTCACTGATGCGTGAGAGTTTTTCTGTTTCAGTTTAAAGCAACTGCTTCTATAAAATAAAGATGGCGTCTCGTGGGATTTCAGCCAAGTAAGACTGTATGTCAAGATAAATGAGCTGCAGCAATGCACATTGGCTGCATTTATAAGTAGATAGTAAACAAGTGGAAGAGACAATCACAGGGAGTAGATCAATTTATATTAACAGATAAATGGTTTGTAGAGCTGCTCGCTCACTTTTAAGATTCTTGATTTCAAATTGTATCACTGGGCACTTATGCTTTTCCCGTTACGCTCGTATTCTTCCCTCATTACAACCTAGATGGATGTCTCCTGAATCATAAGTAAAGCAGAATCTACTGGTAGAACATCCCAAGGCAAACTGGTCCTGGGGTGAGGAGTCAGATAAAGAGAGATTCAAAGCCCCTAATGAAGCAAAGCCACGAATTTAATAAGAGTATCCTTGCTGGTTTGGGGTTACCAGGGCATCCTCCTTGAGACAGGCCTGGGGGGTGTACAGTCCAAATTAGCAAAGTGTGATGGCCCGACGGTGGGCCCGCCAACCACGGGAGGAATTGGGACCAGGTACCATGTGACCTAGGTGGTGGTCGAAAGGCAGAGACCTTGGGGGACTGGATCCCAGACACACAAACTGACTCTTGGGACATGGTTCTGTTGGCTTTATCAGGCTGTGAACTCCACAAAGCTGTGGGACGCTTTGCAACCACGTGTGAAGCAGCAGATATGAGGATCAGCACCTCCAAATCTGAAGTCATGGTCCTCAGTAGGAAAGAGGTGGACTGTCCTCTCCGAGTGGGAGGTGAGTTACTGCCTCTAGCAGAGCAGTTTAAGTACCTCGGTGACTTGTTCATGAATGATGGGAAAAGGAATGGTAAAATCGACAGACGAATGGGAGCGACAAGTGCAGTTTTGTAGTCACTATACAGATCCGCAGTGTTGAAGAAGGAGGTGTGTCAGAAGGTGAAGCACTTGATTTACCAGTTAATCTACTTCCCTGCTATCACCTGTGGTCATTAACTTTGGGTAATGACTGAAAGAATGAGATGGTGGATCCAAACGGATGAAATGAGGTTTCTCTGAAGGGTGGCTGGGCTCTCCCTTAGAGACAGTGTGTGAAGCGCAGACATCTTTGAGATGCTCAGAATAGAGCCACTGACACTCTGCATCGAGAGGAGCCAATTGAGGTGGTTCGGGCATCTGATACGGATGCCTCTGGGACATCTCCCTGTGGAGGTTATACAGGAATGACCAGCTAGGAGGAAACACCCAGTGCTCTCTGAGAGGATGACATCTCCCAGATGGCCTGGGAATGCCCTGGAATCCCACAATATGAGCTGGCAAGTGTGGCTGGGGAAAGGGACTTAGGGGCCTCAATGTTAAGATTGTTTCCACCACAACCTGGTTTCTGATATGTGGAGGAATATTAATGAATGAAGGATACAGATGGTAAAGAAGAGTCCCTACAACCTGAGTCCACCATACTCTCAGACCCACTGGTATAGAACCATTCTTGTCGGTTTTTTAAAATGTAAACATATTTTCCAAGGTTCTTAAGACATTCATAATGGTGATGTAATAATCCTAGTTTAAATGTTTCATACTCACAATAGAACCATTCATCGCTCCTGGAGTGTTTTCAGGAACAGTTCTTGAAGTCTGTTGAAAATGTAAAATAAGAATTAATTTAGTGTTATTACTTTATTTCTGTTGTAATAAAGTCCAGAAAACTGTTTAACTTTCAGCTGACCACCAGTCTGTTTTATAACCTAAGAGTATTTAATTTACTTTAGAATGAGATGTGTGAAGAGATGTGTACTGCGATGGCCTCCACGGTTACTTCACTGATGCGTGAGAGTTTTTCTGTTTTAGTTTAAAGCAACTGCTTCTATAAAATAAAGATGGCATCTCGTGGGATTTCAGCCAAGTAAGACTGTATGGCAAGATAAATGAGCTGTAGCAATGCACATTGGCTGTATCTATAAGTAGATAGTAAACAAGTGGATGAGACAATCACAGGGAGTAGATCAATTTATATTAACAGATAAATGGTTTGTAGAGCTGCTCGCTCACTTTTAAGATTCTTGATTTCAAATTGCATCACTGGGCACTTATGCTTCTCCCGTTACGCTCGTGTTTTTCCCTCATTACAACCTAATTGGATCTCTACTGAATCATAACTTGTACTTATTAAAAAATATTACTTTGAGATATTACTTTCCTAATTTCCTATGCAATCCTATTTTCTATTTTTAGCCGTTGCATGTGTTCAGAACTTGTTACCAAATGGAACATTCATGTTTCTTCTTTTTTTCATTATACCAGTTTGTGCCCTTCTAAAATCAATTTTCATACAACTTTGCACAAGTCCTCTACAACAACGCTTCTCAGACCATTTGGTCTCTGCACTCAGTTTTATTTGTTTTTGACTGGTGATGCTTCTAGGCAATGTTTTTTTCCTGAATGGCACATACAATCTGATATCATTGAAGACATATGTAACATTTAAAAACAATGTAAATAGATAAATTTTGTCTTTTTGTCCTCTTCTTATGAACAACAAGTATGCTAATACAATTATAAAACATTAAACACAAGTGCCCCCTTGCTATAACGACTGTACTGATAATCATATTTAATATAATAATATGACTGGCTTGTGACTACAGGTCACTAGAGGTCTCACCTTCTCTCTCTCTCATTTTTCCTAGGGCACGAAGCGGAAGCGGAAGCAAAGCAGAAGCGGACAATGGCCGACAGTGAGGTGAATCGCATTGCAACTGTAGTCGAGGAACTCCAGGCACTCGATGAACAGATTCAGAATCTTCTGTCCAGACGAAGATACCTCAGAGATCTGAAGGCTCGGCTGTTGGATAAAACGTCCTCGCCATCTGTTATCGGCGTAACATCAACCCCGCGTTGTGCCGCGCAAGTCACCTTCACCCCCGCGCCTCGTAGGAGCGACACCGATGATGACCTCGGTGTATTTCAGCTATGCAGGCGGGGGTTCAAGGCCAGAACACCTCCATCGGCACAGGCAAGCATCGTAACCCAGAACCGGTTTGACCCTCTAAGCGTCCCCAGTTCGCCTTCAGCTCCTGGTGATGTAATTGTGGTAGGTGATTCTATTGTTAGGAACCTCAATATCACTTGCCCTAATAGAAAATCTTTTGTTTCTTGTTTTCCCGGTGCTCGTGTCCGAGATGTGACGAGACGTGCACCGGCGATCTACAAGAACAGGGCAGTTGGAGCCATTGTTATACATGCTGGCGTAAACGATATAAGGCACCGACAGTCGGAGATCCTCAAGGCAGACTTCACTGCATTAATTAAAGACACAAAGGAGAGGACCCCATCGGCAAAGATATTCATCTCGGGTCCACTCCCTCTCGTCAGACGATCAAACGAGTATTACAGTCGTCTGCTTGGTTTAAACAACTGGCTGCAGGGCTTCTGCAAGAATCAAGACATCGGGTTCATCAACAACTGGGACCTCTTTTGGGAAAGACCGCGTTTTTTCAAGCGAGATGGCCTGCATCCGAACAGCTTCGGCGCCCGGGTCCTCTCCGAAAACATATCCAAGGTAATTCGTTTATCTTGACTATCTATCTCTGTTTTTAACCCCTTCCGAAATGCCACTCCTGTGTTTGGTCATGATAATTGTTTAAAAAAATCTTCCATAAAAGTGCGCACATAAATACTGTAATAACCAATCTTAATGCACATAGAAAATCTAGGCAATACGGCATAAACGCCAATAATTTAATTAAAGTTACTACTTTAGATGAACAATGTATTAAAACTGTAAAAACAGATCATAGATTAAACAAAAAATACACACAGAGCGGCGCTAATAAAAATAACTTAATTCCTGTTCCCTATATCAATAACGCACATAGTATTCATCTCTGCTCCTCCGAAACATTGAATATGGCACTATTAAATATTAGAGCTTTAACTAACAAGACGTTTTTTATCAACGACATTATTAGTGAAAAAAAAATAGATTTTATTGCACTAAGTGAAACGTGGCTTAGCTCAGATGGCGCAGCTGTTTTAATCGAATCTGTGCCTCCGGATTACAGTTTTACTCGTGCTGATCGCCAAGGAAAGAGAGGTGGAGGACTAGCAAACATTTACTCTAGCAGGTTAAAATGTAAAAATATCAGTTTTGGTAAATTCAAGTCTTTTGAGTATCTCGCCATTATTATTCAGGGAGATTCTCACGTTCTAGTATTATCCGTGTATAGACCTCCAAAATTCAACGCGTCTTTTTTTTGAGGAATTCTCTGACTTGATGTTAATCTTAATTACGAACTATGACGCACTCTTAATAGTCGGCGACTTTAATTTTCATGTAGATAATCAATGTGACCAAAAAGTAAAAGAATTTATGAACCTCCTGGACTCTTTTGATTTGAGACAGCTCGTTAATCTGCCTACACATAAAGCAGGTCATACGTTAGACTTAGTGATTACTAAAGGACTAAAAGTTGATATAAAGCAGGTCATTGATACGGGTCTTTCAGACCATTTTCTTCTACTTTTTAATATAGAAATAATGATAGAAAACACTCATGAGAAGCATATTGTTAAAAAAACGCTTCTTTGACTCATCAGCAACTTTAAAACTTACAAACATTCTAACCAATCAGTCCGTTTATAGTGCCAACTATAATAGCGAGGAGAATGTAAATAGTAAGGTGGAAAGATTTAATACTAAAGTGAGGGCTGCTGTTGACATAGTTGCACCTGAAAAGACAGTTAAAAAATCTTCTAGCATTGTTATACCTTGGAAGACCCAAAGAGTGTCTGATTTAAAGAGAACATGCCGTAGAGCTGAGCGTAAATGGAGGAAGACTAAACTAACTATTGATTATGAGATATTAAAAGTTAAAATAACAGAATACAATAACACAGTCCGTCTTGAGAGGCGCTGCTATTTCTCTAAGATTATAAATAACAATGCTAGTAATCCCAGAGTCTTATTTTCGACAATTGATCATCTGTTAAACCCAGGTAACTCAAAGGAATGCCACCTAAGTACTTCCAGTAAAACCTGTGAGGCTATCGCTGTATTTTTCAATCAAAAAATTAATGATATTAGAAATAACATAGTATATCTCCCCAACACTAAGGATCCCCCGAAACCCCAGTACTCCATAATAAATAAATTAGAGTCTTTCACTAGGATAGATTTACCTGATTTACATAAAATAATTTCTCAAATGAAACCATCCACCTGTGCCCTTGACCCAATACCAACAAATTTTTTCAAAGTAGTATCGGGCGTGCTTATTGATAACGTTCTTGACATAGTAAATTCATCATTAGATACGGGGGTCTTCCCAGACTGTCTTAAGACTGCGGTAGTTAAACCCCTACTTAAGAAAAATAATCTCGACCCCTCTGCTCTTGAAAATTATAGACCCATCTCTAACCTGCCTTTCTTAAGTAAAATTCTAGAGAAGGCAGTCATTATGCAGTTAAATGAGCACCTCAATAAGCATGCTATTCTTGATAAATTTCAGTCAGGTTTTAGAACAAATCACAGCACAGAAACTGCACTCGTTAAAGTAGTAAATGACTTGCAGGTAAATGCAGACAGAGGCCATTTATCTGTTCTCATCCTCTTAGATTTGAGTGCCGCATTTGACACTATTGATCATAATATTCTTAAGAATCGCCTTAGTCAATGGGTGGGCCTCTCTGGCAGCGTCTTAAACTGGTTTGAATCCTACCTGGCAGGGAGAAAATTCTTTGTTAGTTGTGGTAATTATAACTCAAAGACACATGATATTCTATATGGTGTTCCACAAGGCTCTATCCTGGGTCCGCTGCTCTTCTCCATCTACATGCTTCCATTAGGTCAGATTATCTCGGGACATAACGTGAGCTACCACAGCTATGCTGATGACACACAGCTGTATTTATCAATAGCACCTGATGACCCCAAATCTCTTGATTCGCTAACACAATGTCTAACCTGTATCTCAGAATGGATGAATAGTAACTTTCTCAAATTAAATAAAGAAAAAACCGAAATCTTAGTGATTGGCAATAATGGATACAATGAGGCTATTAGAAATAAACTGGATGCATTAGGATTAAAAGTCAAATCGGAGGTAAAAAGCTTAGGGGTAACCGTTGATTGTAATCTGAATTTTAAATCGCATATTAATAAAATCACTAGGACAGCATTTTTTCACCTAAGGAACATAGCAAAAGTTAGACCTCTTATATCATCGAAAGATGCAGAGAAATTAGTTCATGCGTTTGTCTTTAGTCGGCTAGATTACTGTAATGCACTCCTCTCAGGACTCCCCAAAAAAGACATCAATCGTTTGCAGTTAGTGCAGAATGCAGCTGCTAGAATCCTTACCAGGAAAAGAAAATCCGAACACATTTCTCCAGTTTTGATGTCACTACACTGGTTACCTGTGTCATTCAGAATTGACTTTAAAATTCTGCTTATGGTTTTATAAAGCTTTAAATAATCTCGCCCCGTCTTATATATCGGAATGTCTGACACCTTATATTCCAAATCGCAACCTCAGATCCTCAACTGAGTGTCTCCTTAGAATTCCAAGAGCAAAACTTAAAAGAAGTGGTGAGGCGGCCTTCTGCTGTTATGCACCTAAAATCTGGAATAGCCTGCCAGTAGGAATTCGCCAGGCTAATACAGTGGAGCACTTTAAAAAACTGCTGAAAACACATTACTGTAACATGGCCTTCTCATAACTTCACTGTAATTTAATCCTGACACTCTGTATATCCAATTCATTATAATAACTATTCATTCAAAATTTGTACTAACCCCTACTCTCTCTTCTGTTTCCTTTTCCGGTGTCCTATTGGTGGTGGCTTGTGCCACCACCATCTACCCAAAGCACCATGATGTTCCAACAATGATGGATGGATTAAAAGCCAGAAGTCTGTATAACCATCAGCATCAAGTGACTCCGTGAGAACTCTAAATACAAAGAGGACTATTTCATTTATGTTAGGTAGAATGCCCAAAGGGGACTGGGCGGTCTCGTGGCCTGGAACCCCTACAGATTTTATTTTTTTCTCCAGCTTTCTGGAGTTTTTTTTTTTGTTTTTTCTGTCCACCCTGGCCATCAGACCTTACTCCTTATTATGTTAACTAAGGTTGTCTTATTTTAATTTCTTTTTTGTCTTTTATTCTTCTTTTCTTCATTATGTAAAGCACTTTGAGCTACTTTTTGTATGAAAATGTGCTATATAAATAAATGTTGTTGTTGTTGTTGTAATATCAAAGACGAGGCCCCCTTCGTGTTAAGAGAACACATACTATTATAGAATATCAAAAAGTGGTGGTCTGTCTTGGTGTTTTGACTACAGAGACACAGTACAGTCTATAATGGCTTATTTATTTACTTATGTATTTTATTAACTTAAGCTGGTGACCCACGAATTGAAAAACACTGCTCTGGAACTTTTTATTTTTATTCTTCTCTTTTCTTCACTTTCCCCCTGTAAAGAATTGTTCTTCCGTGTTCCCTCACTTCAGGGCAGACTGGTGGCTCTGAGGTAGGGATCTGCATTGGTAAACAGAAGGTTGCCGGTTTCAATCCCATGTATACCAGAATTGACTTTACTCCTTTGGGCCCTTGAGCAAGGCCCTTAACCTGCAATTGCTTTGTCCTGGGCATGATGTCAATCTGCATCCATCCAAGTAAGCGGGTCCTCCAATTTACAGGCAAAATTTGGGGGTTGCTGGCAGGATTAGATCTCCAGCCACTATAAAACAAAAAACAAATCTTCACACTCTTCCAGTGCAATGCTGAGGTGTCACCCACTGCACTCGGGTGGTACATCGTGTGGCACATCGTGTGGCAGGTGAGGCAGGGTACTGTATCAGTGCCTGCTCCCAAACTCTCTCTCTACCCTCACTTCATAAAATCTTCTCATAAACTCTTTATTATTTTCTTATCCTTTCACACCTTAATGTTTCCTCCTTTTGGATATACCTAATCTCTCTTTATCTCTCTTCCAAAGAAAATGCTTTCTTTAGGAATGTTTTCAGCTAAACTCTTAATCGCCTCTAGTTGAGAACATTCTAACCATTTATCTTTGAAGCACTGGTGTTTTTACTTTTTAAACCAGAACTTACTAGAGGCATTGACAGCAAGAATTCAAGTACAGGTCAGGTCAAGTTGGGGAGCATGCACTGGTAGAGCCTGTTGCCACACCCACCACATGACAAAACTGCTTAGGATCCTGATTGGCAACCCCCCAGGGCTTACACGCAGTCCAGTCCCACCCTGCCAATCTGCCGCATGCCAGGTATTACGTGGACATCTCCTTGGCCTGCTCCAGCCACTTGGGTCCTCAACAGTCAGGATCCAATGTGCTGGATCACTCTCAGGGAATCGCGTCACATGACCGTAGTGCTGTAACTGACGTTCCCTCACAATGCAGGTCATGTGCCTCATTCGGGACTCCATGAGCAACACAAAGTCAAACCAGTGGCCCCACCAGGATTCCCCAAAGAGACACAGTACCAAAGGAGTCCAGTCTTCGTCTCAGGTCACTGGATAGCGTCCATGTCTCGCAACCATATAACAAGACAAGAAGCACCAGGACTCTAAAGACTTGGACCTTCGTCCTTTTGTATAGATATTGGGAGCACCACACACCCCTTTCCAGTGACCTCATGATCCCCCATGCTCTCCCAATCTGTCTACTGACTCCATAGGAAGAGTCACCAGAGACATGAATGTCACCACAGACGTAAGTAAACCTCTCAATAAGGTCATCACTCTCTCCACAAACAGACACACTGCTGATGGCTGTGCCCAAGAGGTCATTAAATGCCTGACTGTTGGTCTCTATCAGGTCACTCGCATGCCCAGACACTCAGACTCCTCACTCAGTCTCCCGAGAGCCCCGATCAGAGCCTCCATTGACTCTGCAAAGATCACAGCATCGTCAGCAAAGTCAAGATCCGTGAATCTTTCTTCACCAACAGATGCCCTGCAGCCGCTGGACCCCACGACCTTGCCCAACACCCAGTCCATAAAATTATTGAACAGAGTAGGAGCAGAACACACCCCTGACAAACCCCAGAATCAACTGGGAAAAATGCAGAGGTCCTGCCTCCACTCTGCCCACCACTCACAGTACCAGAGTACAGGCCGGCCAGTTTAAAGCTGATCCTCCGGCTAGGACGTTGGATATCTCTGTTCCACGGTTCTTGAGGCTGATTGTCCAATTAGCTGTGAACCACCCAATCTCACTGAGATCGCACAAGTGGTGAACCAGCTGAGGGGGGGGAAAGGCTGCAGGGGTCTGTGGTATCTGAAAGTGAACTTCTCCAGGCTGGTGGTAAGGCTATCCTCCTGGCATTGCAAACAATCTTTGGTTCCATTTGTTAGACGGGCGTCAGCCCAACTGACTAGAAAACAGGACTTTGTCATCCCTATCTGGAAAGAGAAGGGTGATCACATGGATTGCAGCAACTACAGGGGGATAACACTGCTCTGGGTGCTGAGTAAGATCCTTGCTAGGGTCGTCCTCAGTAGGATCGTAAATGTAAATATCGGCAGAGTTTCTTTGCAGACTTCGTTGAATTTTGCAAAGCATTCAACTCAGTTGATTGAGCTGCCCTATGGGACATCCTAAGACTTTCCAGAATCCCCTCAAAGTTGCTGTACTTCAACAATTAATTCTTTAGAGAAGATAACCATGATGATCAAGAATAAAATAAACTAAATCTATTAACAATTTCAAATTTTTTTGTTGCTTTGGCCTCTGGGCAGTGGGGGTGGAGAGAAAAACTTGAGGTTGGATTAGGTATTTTTGGGATTTCATCTTGGCTTATTATTATTATGGGTGGCATGGTGGCACAGTGGGTAGTGCTGCTGCCTCGCAGTAAGGAGACCCGTCTGGGTTCGCTTCCCGGGTCTTCCCTGCGTGGAGTTTGCATGTTCTCCCCGTGTCTGCATGGGTTTCCTCCCACAGTCCAAAGACATGCAGGTTAGGTGCATTGGTGATCCTAAAGTGTCCCTACTCTGTGCTTGGTGGGGGTGTGTGCCCTGCGGTGGGCTGGCACCCTGCCCGGGGTTCGTTTCTGCCTTGCGCCCTGTGCTGACTGGGATTGGCTCTAGCAGACCCCCGTGACCCTGTGTTAGGATATAGCGGATTGGGAAGTGACTGACGTATTATTATTTTCACATTTATTTTCTAAAATTACTTTCTAATAAATAACTGGTAAAAGTGCTTCCTACACGTATTGTTTATTTTAGGACAGTTATTTAAAATCTGTCACACCAGCAATAGCTACTGATGACTGGAGTACATAGTTCAATTCAAAGAAAGTGGAGTTTGTCCAGCTCTTCTATGAGCAGAAGACAATAATATTTCATGGAGATATTGCACTACAATGTGTATAAAAACATACAATATTCCTTAAATATACTAATTATTACCAGTGTTGTATAAAGTACCCAATAGCAATGCATTTCTGAAAAGTAAAACAACATTTGCTCATGAAAAAACTAGTCAAGAAGTTTTAAAGTATCCAATTTTAAGTGTACTTAAATGTCAAAAGTAAAAGTAAATGCGGGATTTCTTCATTTTATATGCAGTATAGTCAAAAATGTTGTTACAAATCTAAAATAATTCAGACTCCCTTCTTTTTGTTTGTGAGTTGCATTACAATCACCAATGTGTGAGCAGAGTAACTGTAACCTGAAGCAGTGGCACTGAGCATTTTAATTCAGTATGGAAGTTTCTAATAGAAGAACAACACATGTTCCTGTCATTTTAAGAAGTAACAAATCAGTTCCTGAAAAATACTTTGTAAGTGAAGTTTTGTAACATGAACATCTAATTTCAATTGATTATAATTCTAAAACATTTTTAAGCATTCCACGGCTCCAAAATGCTTCCCATTTTTTGTTTGAGAAACACTAAACTCCAAGAAATTTTGTATAATTAGTTTAATAAAAACAGTAGTCATTATAACGCACCCTAATAAGTGATTGTCCTTAATTGTATAAAGTTTGATAAAGTGCCGTACCTTGACTGTATCATTTCTTGTTTCATATTCAGAGAGAAGGCTTTACATCTTTTGCTTGGACTTTTCCAAATGTTTAAAATCTGTTTTGAAGCTGTGATACTGACGATCATGTAAGAAGACATGTGAGCAACACACATGAAAAGTTGAGTGAAACACACAGCAGGTGAACATCAGAAAAGCAAAGTATGTGAACAGAACCCTACACATCAAGGGGAGTGCTAGGGGTTATGTCACTGTGTGTCCTGCCAGAGTGCAACTGGCAGAGGAAAAATAAAGTGACAAAGGTCAGGAGATGTTGGGCAACTCATTCTCAGAGCACAGGACATGGTCAAAATGTCTGAAAGAAACTGAGGAACCAAAATCAAACTCAATGTCAAAAGAAACATGCAATGTCCTGACGAAGAAGATTTTTGCACTAACACTGCTAAGAATTTTGTAAAGAATTAAAACTTTGAAATAAGTGGCAAACTGCCAACTTACATAATAACTCATTTATGACATCATGCAATGTAAACTTCCTGTTGTCATCATTCAACTTAAACTTCCTGTTGTCATGTGACGGCAACAGAGCATTGATGGAATAAACAATATGGCGACCATTATTAAAAATGCAGAAAATGAGTACTGCCCACAAAAATCAAAATGGCAGCATAAAATTAACAATAACATTTTGTGACACCATAAAAAACAATGAAAAAACAGATACAAAAATGTAATCTGCTCAGTGCAAAACCTACACTTCTAACACTGTCAATGTAAAATGTGTGGACAGTGCACTGACAAAAGGAAACGGGACAGAAACATGTCGAAAAATGGCTTCTGACAAAGGAGCACAGCGACAAATCTATGCAAGACAATTGTGTGCAACAACAAATGTGCACAGCTAATGGAGTACTCTTTCTATTCTGGGAAATTGTTGTGGAGAAAAGTTCAGGAATTTAATTTGTTGGACACTTTTAAAATGTTATTTGGTCAAAGTTTTGTGCATTTTGATGACATTACTGCTGCTTTTGGAGAGCTTATTATGTCACAAAAGGAAATGGAAAATGTTTTTTTATTTCAGCGTGTTAATGTCTTTAAGCTAATGTTTTTGTGTATACTTATGTATATTTCCCAGAGTGCTGTGCGATTTTATAAAAGAAGAGATAAAGAAAAAATACCTACTACAGTGATCCCTCGCTATATCGCGCTTCGCCTTTCGCGGCTTCACTCCATCGCGGATTTTATATGTAAGCATATTTAAATAAATATCGCGGATTTTTCGCTGCTTCGCGGGTTTCTGCGGACAATAGGTCTTTTAATTTCTGGTACATGCTTCCTCAGTTGGTTTGCCCAGTTGATTTCATACAAGGGACGCTATTGGCAGATGGCTGAGAAGCTATCCAGCTTACTTTCTCTCTCTCTCTCTCTCTCTCTTGCGCTGAAGTAGGGGGGTGTGAGCAGGGGGGCTGTGTGCAGCTGCTTCCTGAAGGACAGGCTGCACGGAGCTTCGCATACTTAAAAGCTCAAAGGGCACGTATTGATTTTTTTTATCTGTCTCTCGCTATCTCTCTCTCTCTCTCTCTCTCTCTTCCTGCTCCTGACAGAGGGGGTGTGAGCTGCCGCCTTCAACAGCTTTGTACCGGCGGTGCTTCGCATACTTAAAAGCCAAAAAGCCGTATTGATTTTTTTTTGACTGCTTGCTTTGCACTCCTTTGAAAAGGAAGATATGTTTGCATTCTTTTAATTGTGAGACAGAACTGTCATCTCTGTCTTGTCATGGAGCACAGTTTAAACTTTTGAAAAAGAGACAAATGTTTGTTTGCAGTGTTTGAATAACGTTCCTGTCTCTCTACAACCTCCTGTGTTTCTGCGCAAATCTGTGACCCAAGCATGACATTCTAAAAATAACCATATAAACATATGGTTTCTACTTCGCGGATTTTCCTACTTCGCGGGTGGCTCTGGAACGCAACCCCCGCGATGGAGGAGGGATTACTGTACTGTATAAATGTGAGAAGCAGTGTAATCAAGTTTTTAAATGGATAAGATGTGCACCTGTGTTCACAATTAATTATTAATACATTTCAATCTGAAAAGTATGCAAAAATATGTAATGCTGGTATCCACTAAACTATCCAACTGTTTAGTTATAACCTTACTTAGATATTTGGTCTTTTAGACATTTCTACATCCAAATCAAAACATGTCAGATTTAATATTGAAAAGGGTACAGCTCTTTTTCCCTTTCACACATATAGAGAAAAGCCAAGCAAAATGACCCCTTTTATTGGCTAACTAAAAAGATTACAATATGCACGCTTTCGAGGCAACTTAGGCCCCTTCTTCAGGCGAGATGTAATACAGAGACTGGAGTTCCCTGAGTTTATATACACCTTTCACACATTATAGTTAAGGTCAGTAAAGAGTTCTGCCCAAGAGGTTGTTCTGGTTACTGCAATAGGACAATAGTTTAGGTCGATGTCCTGACCACTCTAATATGATGAGGTCTGTAAGTCCTGTAAGTCCAAGATCACTTTAATATTTAGGAAGAAGAGTCCTATTTTATATTAAAGACTTACCAGCATATCAAGGTTGAACTTTTATTCTTTGTATCATGTCTTCTAGTTTACTATTTACTTGTCATTATATTTACTGTATGTAACTTTTCAATCAATTATTACTATATTTTGACTCACCCTTGTTCGTAATCTTTGGTAAATTCTTCTTGAAGGACTGGAGAAGTAACTCTGTGTAGGAGTAAAAACTTTGGTTATTATCATGATCATTGTTAATTTCAAAGAAAACATTCCAATATATCAAATATACTGTATATACAGTGCAATGTGAAAAAAGATACTAAAAATATACCCTCAAGTAATAAGCATCAGTTAGCAGATTTCACTCTATTATGTATTCAGCAAAAAGTAAGTTAATGTGGAGAAGACAAAAGTGAAAAAATAAGAACTTTTCATGAACCAGCAAAAATTTAAAGTTATATTTTTATACATTGTGATCCCCAGCCGGGACACCCTTTTGAAGAGAGGACTGGGGGAGTGGACATATCACCAACAATACCTCCCCCGGGACACGAGAGGGCAGCCCCCTAGATTACATCGGGGCCACGGGACTGGAGCTTAGAAGCTCAATCCTGTGCGGGCTCATGGCCACCACCAGGGGGTGCCTGGACAGATCCAGAGCCGTGGTCTACAGCGCTTCCACCACACTGGGAAGTGCTGCCTGAACTTGATCGAGGAGCACCTGGAGCACTTCCGGGTGTGGTATAAAAGAGGCCGCCTCATTCCAGCAAGCAAGCAGGAGTCAGGAGGCAGAAGACAGAGCTTGTGGGAGAGGAGTAGAGGCGGTCGGGGAAAAGAAGAAAGGACGGAGCTTTATTGGGACATTATGTTTTGGTCCATCCGACGCCGCCAGGTTGCACCTTTGCCTGTCCAGGAGCTCAGTGATGCCCTGGTCCAGATCTAGGAGGAGACCCCCCAGGACACCATCCATCATCTCATTAGGAGCATGCCCCCCTTTGTGCTGTGCCAAAGAACAATAAACGTGTGTGTTTTGGACATTGTTGGTCTGTGTATCTGTAGTCAGGTTAATCCTCTACAATATACATTTATCAATCTCAGATCTGATCTGATTAATTATGGGTCTCGACTCCTTACAACACTACTGCAGTTTATTGATACAGTATTCTTTTATGCACAGTTTTTGGTCTGATAACTTTCTTAACTGATAGCACAGCTATAAAGTTGTACTTACTTTATCACAAAATGCCTTTTTATGTCAGCAGCTGAATCCTATATGTTTGTGCAACTCACAGAGACTCGGCTATAAACATTTGTTCTTCCAGGATTTTTCTCCAGTCCTTCATTAATGTTATTTCCCATCTACTTCTGGCAACCCAGCTAATTCATTCAGCTCATTTATTTCATCAACCAAAGTTAATGCCAAAAAATGTTTTATATATTTTTATTTTCTATTCAAAAAGCAGAACATTACAATGACATACTCTCCAAAAAGAAGAGAGAAAAGGAAGACGTGGGCCTATGATAGAATAATTAATAGAATACTAGAGTCAACCGCAGACTTATTCTAAAATTATATTAAAAAAGTTTTTCCAAAATCATTTTAAAAATGGATGGATGTAACATAATAGAATAGTGCTTACCCACTTACAGTACGTAGTTATAAATGGTAGTTTGGGATTCTTCCAGTTAAGCAAGATAAGTCTATGTGCTAGTAGTGCAGTGAAGGATATTACAATCGATTTATGTATTTTAATCCCATCCAGGAATACACCAAAGATCTCTGTTAATAAACAAGGAGTGATTGTGATATCAAGGCTGTCTGAGAAGAATGAAAAGATTTTTGTACAGAATTGTGTTAATTGGCGGCACGGTGGCGCAGTGGTAGCGCTGCTGCCTCGCAGTTAGGAGACCCGGGTTCGCTTCCCGGGTCCACCCTGCGTGGAGTTTGCATGTTGTCTGCGTGGGTTTCCTCCGGGCGCTCCGGTTTCCTCCCACAGTCCAAAGACATGCAGGTTAGGTGGATTGGCGATTCTACATTGGTCCTAGTGTGTGCTTGGTGTGTTTGTGTGTGTCCTGCGGTGGGTTGGCACCCTGCCCGGGATTGGTTCCTGCCTTGTGCCCTGTGTTGGCTGGGATTGGCTCCAGCAGACCCCCGTGACCCTGTGTTCGGATTCAGCGGGTTGGAAAATGGATGGATGGATTGTGTTAATTTATAGCATTCACAAAACATACAGTGTACTGATGCTGGAGCTAGATGGTAATGCTAATAAGCATGAGATAAATGTAATTGGTGACAGACGTTTGGTTGTATTATGGAAAGTGTGGTGCATATATAACTGGCGCTATGAACTTTGTAAGGATGCATGAATTTCACTCCTTTTCTGAGATGCTAATTGTAAGGTCCCTCTCCCATTGTTCCCTTTGATTATTGAAGGGTAAATTCTTTGAAATAATTGTATATATTGTTGAAATGTTGTCTGAATCGTTATCAAGACTTATCAATACAGCCTCTAAGATAGATATGCGTGTGAGATGTGAAATGTATGTAGGAAAAAAGTGTGTATCTGCAATGTTAAATTGGAGTGCAATCTAGATGTTTAGAATTAATTTCAGTTTGCCTGTCTGTTTAAGCATCATGTGTAAACCACCACACCTAATTCTACAAAACTTTGCAGTTATTTCCTGTATTGTCTACCTTACTTTAGGTTAGATTTTCTACGTATACATATCTGGAGAAAAACTAAAAACAGACAACCTCAATAAAAGTTGCCATTTTTGCTGGACGTTTGTAGTGGTCACAGGTACACTAAGATTAAAGGAACATTTTTCAAAACACATCAGATCTCAATGGGAAAAAAATCCTGCTGAGTATCTCTACTGATAAGGACTGGGTAATGTGTTAGGAATGAACGGATGGCAGCCACATTGTTTGATGGAAATGAAAATGACCAACCTAAAGAGGGCTGAATTTAAAGACACCCTGAAAATCAAAATGAAAAACTGATGCGGCAGGCAGGTGAGACCATTTTGCCGAAATTTCATTGTGACAACTCCAAATCGTACTCAGTAGTTTGTATACATACCTGGCAGCACTGGGTTCATGCTCCTAATGACATAATGGATGGTGTCCTGGGGGATCTCCTCCCAGATCTGGACCAGGGCATCACTGAGCTCCTGGACAGGCTGAGGTCCCACCCAGAGGTGTCCTACTGGAATTAGGTCAGGCGAGTGAGCATGGGGAACAGTCAATGGTATCAATTCCTTCATCATCTCATCACATGAGGCCGGGCATTGTTGTGCACTAGGAGGAACCCAGGAGCCACTGCACCAGCATAGGGTCTGACAATGGGTCCAAGGATTTCATCCAGATACCTAATGGCAGGCAAGGTGCCATTGTGTAGCCTGTAGAGGTCTGTGCATCCCTCCATGGATATGCCTCTCCAAACCATCACTGACCCACCACCAAACCGGTCATGCTGAACGATGTTACAGGCAGTATAACATTCTCCACGGCTTCCCCAAACCCTTTCACATCTGTCACATGTGCTCAAGGTGAATCTGCTCTCATCTGTGAAAAGAACAGGGTGCCAGTGGTGGACCTGCCAAATCTGGTATTCTATGGCAAATGCCAATCAAGCTCCACATTACTGGGTGGGCATTGAGCTCAGGGCCCACTGGAGGACATCGGGCCCTCAGGCCACCCTCATGAAGTCTGTTTCTGATTGTTTGGTCAGAGACATTCACACCAGTGGCCAGCCTGCTGGAGGTCATTTTGTAGGCTCTGCCAGTGCTCATCCTGTTCCTCTTTGCCCAAAGGAGCAGATACTGGTGGGTCCTGCTGATGGGTTAAGGACCTTCTATGAGGGGCCATGTCCAGCTTTCCTAGAGTGACTGTCTGTCTCCTGGAATCTCCTCCATGCCCTTGAGACTGTGCTGGTAGGCAGAGCAAACCTTCAGACCATGACACGTATTGATGTGCCTGCCATCCTGGAGAAGTTGGACTACCTGTACCACCTCTGTAGGTTCCAGGTATGTCCTCATGCTATCAGTAGTGACACTGACCGTAGTCAAATGTAGCAAAATGAGTGAAAACACAGACAAGATGAGGAGGGAAAAATATCAGTGGCCTCCCTCCACCTGTTAAACCATTCATTCCTGTTTTGGGTCATCTCATTGTTGCCCCTCTAGTGCACCAAAGTGCACCAAAGCAGCTGAAACTAATGAACAAGCCCCTCTGCTACTTAACTGACTAGATCAATAGCCCACAAGTTTCATTGACTTGTGATGGATACGAATCTGCTTGTACTCCTCAGCAGTGAGGGGCCCAGCAATTTTAATGAAAGCAGCAACTTCGCTTGAGGAAATTTAACCCAAACCCACTGTGCTTCACTGATACCAGCAGACACTAATCCATAAAATATTCTATAGCCCTTCAGTGGACAAACAGCCTTTTGTTAGAGACCAAAATTTCAAATTTTGATTCATCTATCTATCTATCATCTATCTATCTATATGTCCAGAGCACCTGCTGCCATTATCCTTCAACCCAGTCCTTGTGTTTTCTTGGGTTGTTTGGCTTTATTTCCACCTTGGATGAATGGCTTCTTGGCCAGAACTCTTCCATAAAGACCACTTCTGACTTTTCTGGTCTGTGGATGGGTGCACCAGGGTCCCAGTGGGATCTGCCATTCTCATCTGACACTGACTTTGAAAAAAGAAGCAAGCGTAATGGATCTTTCATTTGCTGACCTCAATTTCTGTTGCTTACCAGAGTATTTCCAATCCTAATTCTTTCCTTATTTGCTGATTTTTTTTTTTGTAAAACAGCTTGACCAGCATTTCTGGAAACATCTGTCTGTTGTGAAATTTGTGCTTGGAAGAGAACTTAATGATGCAGGATGACACTTTGTGTCTAGTTGTTGTGCTTACTTTTGGAATGGTGTAAGATTTGCAGGTTAAATTGCCATATCTACTGCCACCTCCCCTCTTCAGTCTGCCCAGTTGTATTCCCTCTACACAACTGTTTCTGTTTCAGTTCATCACTTTCAATCAAATTACACATGATGTCATTGATCATCAGCACCAGTTTGTTATACAAGTATTTGTTTAATTAAGCACTGTGCTATAGGCCTGCAAAGATATCATGTTTCTGAATCGGAAAATGGTATATTACTTTGAAATTTTCTTTGTTTAAGGACATTCAAATATTTTATTGTTTTGCTTCACTTTTGCAAAGGGAATGCTTAGAACTCTAAATCTATTGATGCACTAACCTAAAAGATAAATATTTTTGCAATTTTTCATTGCAATTAGTGTTTTGCAATTAACCGGAGTCTGATGATGGATCACAGTAAACAGAATATTCCAAATACAGTGGTTTCACAAAGCATTCAGATCCTTTCACTTTCTTCACAATTTATTGTGTTGCAGATTTAATTTTAAATTCATTTTGGCTATCATTCTACAATTTAACGATCTATAATAACAAAGAAAACAAGAAAACATGTTTGCAAATTTATTAAAATCTGCTGTCACCGTCCTGCTCCACTGAACTGACAGACTGAGGAGATCGTTCCTCCTCCACACTATGTGACTCTTCAATTCCACCCGGGGGGGGTAAATGTTAACATTATACAAAGTTATTGTCTGTCTGTATACCTTCATTGTTATCACTCTTTAATTTAATATTGTTATTATCAGTATGCTGCTGCTGGAGTATGTGAATTTAATAAAGTATCTATCTATCTATCTATCTATCTATCTATCTATCTATCTATCTATCTATCTATCTATCTATCTATCTATTATATAGTGCCTTTCACATCTATCTATCTATCTATCTATCTATCTATCTATCTATCTATCTATCTATCTATCTATCTATCTATCTATCTATTATATAGTGCCTTTCATCTATCTATCTATCTATCTATCTATCTATCTATCTATCTATCTATCTATCTATCTATCTATTATATAGTGCCTTTCATCTATCTATCTATCTATCTATCTATCTATCTATCTATCTATCTATCTATCTATTATATAGTGCCTTTCACATCTATCTATCTATCTATCTATCTATCTATCTATCTATCTATCTATCTATCTATCTATCTATCTATTATATAGTGCCTTTCACATCTATCTATCTATCTATCTATCTATCTATCTATCTATCTATCTATCTATCTATATATAGTGCCTTTCATCTATCTATCTATCTATCTATCTATCTATCTATCTATCTATCTATCTATCTATCTATCTATCTATCTATCTATCTATTATATAGTGCCTTTCATCTATCTATCTATCTATCTATCTATCTATCTATCTATCTATCTATCTATCTATTATATAGTGCCTTTCACATCTATTACTATCTATCTATCTATCTATCTATCTATCTATCTATCTATCTATCTATCTATCTATTTATAGTGCCTTTCACATCTATCTATCTATCTATCTATCTATCTATCTATCTATCTATCTATCTATCTATCTATCTACTCTATTATATAGTGCCTATCATCTATCTATCTCTCTATCTATCTATCTATCTTTCTATCTATCTATCTATCTATCTATCTATCTATCTATCTATCTATTTATAGTGCCTTTCACATCTATCTATCTATCTATCTATCTATCTATCTATCTATCTATCTATCTATCTATCTATCTATCTATCTATTATATAGGCCTTTCATCTATCTATCTTTCTATCTATCTATCTATCTATCTATCTATCTATCTATCTATCTATCTATCTATCTATCTATCTATCTATTATATAGTGCCTTTCACATCTATCTATCTATCTAACTATCTATCTATCTATCTATCTATCTATCTATCTATCTATCTATCTATCTATTTATAGTGCCTTTCACATCTATCTATCTATCTATCTATCTATCTATCTATCTATCTATCTATCTATCTATCTATCTATCTATCTATCTATCTATCTATCTATCTATCTATCTATCTATCTATCTATCCTTCCTGTCTCGCTGTCGCAGTGCTTGTTGTTTGTGTTGGCGCGGATGGAGATTGTGGGGTGTGAGAGCGGATCCTGAGGTATGAGTTGTTTTGTTTAAACTTTTAATCGTTATTCTTTTCTTTTCTGATTTTCTTCCTTTTCTTACTAAGTGTTGGTGGAAAAGCGTTAAATTACTTATTGTGTGGCTTTATGCCACGGCAGCCATTATGGCTGCAGGTTTGGAAAAGCTGACTCACCGGCATGGCGTTAAACTTGTGTCAGAGGATTTCATTCCTTTAGAGAGCGGGGTGTTGGCAGTGGCCGAAGTTATAGGATGTGAAAACATTAAATCGGCTTCTCGGATGAGTGGATCACTAGTTTTATTTCTAAGTTCTGTTGAAGTGGTATCGTAGTCGATGGTATTTTTGTGCAAGTGTATCCATTGGCGGCTCCGGCCCGTAAAATAATTTTGTCAAATGTACCGCCGTTTTTAAGAAATGAAGTACTAGAAAGAGAACTGGAGCGTCATGGTCGACTGGTATCAAAGATACGATATATTCCCCTTGGGTGCAAAGCTCCTGCTATAAAACACGTATTGTCCATTCGAAGGCAGGTGTACATGGTGCTTAACCAGATGGACGAGGATCTTAATATCACTATGAGGTTTAGGCTTGATGGTCACGATTACGTCATTTTTGTTACTTCAGACGAGATGAAATGTTTAGCGTGTGGTAGGGGGCGACATTTAGTTAAACATTGCCCCGACAAGGGGAATCGGAAAGTGGCACATAAAGAGGGAGAAGATGAACAAGGCGTAGAGCAGGCTGGACCCTCATCAGCCCTAGAAAGTGCAGCGCAGGGGGAGTCCTCAGTACCGCTGAGATCAGCCAGTGAGGGGGCTTCTGTTAGTGCGCTGGTGGAGAAGGGTGCGCATGTTGACGAGACAGTGAACAGTGAGGAGGGGAGTAGTGGGGTTACAGTAGAACTACAGTACCTGCTGTTGTGGATGACAGTGTTTGGGGATCGATCGAAATGGAAGAAGAAGTTAAAGATCCAGGAAACAATGACGGGTTTAAACGACCAGCTCAAAAGCGCAATTGTACAGTTGAAGGCGGTTCTGTGAAAAAGCGCAGCGACGTCGCGGCGGAATCGCCTGTTGCTGACCGAGAGAGCTGTGCGGTTTCCTTTCCCGTCACGGCGGGCAGCTTTGCAGTTTTGGCAGCTATGACGGAGGAAGACGCCGCGGTAGCTAGTGAAAGTGAGGAAGAGGAAGGCGGTATTTCTGATTCATCTACGGTGTCTGATGCACAAGACCTAAAAGACAGAGGGGGTTACAGTGCCCAAAGTATAAAAACTTTTCTATTGGAGACCGCTGGGCGAAAAGGAGTTGATGAGTCCGAATATTTTCCAGATATTGAGCTGTTTGTGTCATCAGTTCGCAGTTTAAGAAAAAGTCCATCCTCGTCCGCAATGTTCACCTCACAAGAGCTTGTGAGATTAAAGAATATATTGAGTAAATTAAAGAGAAAGTCCAACATGAATACCCAAAATGAATAGTAATGGTAGGACTCACCCCCTTTTGAACTGGGGTCTTCTTCTTGTGAATTGTTTTTTTTATATGATCTTTGATTATGGCCAGTATTAAAATTGGGAGCTTGAATATCAACGGGGGTAGAAATACTGGCAAGAGATGGGCTCTTTTTGAGTTTTTAAAACAGAAAAATCTTGATGTAACTTTTTTACAAGAAACTCATATTGATAAGGATAACCAGTGGGAGTGGAGCAGGGACTGGAGTGGTGGGATATTTTATAGTAATGGGTCCAATGTCAGTGCTGGCGTGGCTGTGCTGTTGACAAAGAGCATCAATGCGGATATCTGTGGGGTGGAAGACATACTGGAGGGAAGATTACTGAGAGTGAAGGCACAAATCCTGGGGAGACTATTTAGCTTCATAAATGTCTACGCTCCGAATGACGGCAATGACAGAGTCCAGTTTTTTAAGAAAGTTGAGGCTCTTTTAGAGCAGTGCAGTTCAGAAGAACTCGTAGTGTTTGGAGGTGATTTTAACTGTACTGTCGACTCACCAATCGATAGAAATGACGGGATTGAGCCACATCCTCGCTCAGCACAAGAACTGCTGAGGATACTGAGGGGAATGGAGATGGTGGATGTATGGAGGAGAAGAAATGGGGAGAGCAGGCAATACACGTGGGGGCGAGTAAGCGGCGGGGAGGTGTCCCTGGCCAGACTGGACCAAATTTACACTTTCAAACATCACCTTGGACTGTTCAAATCGAGCTCCATCACACCCAGTGGTCTGTCAGATCACAGTTTAGTAACCTGCAGTGTGCTGATCACAGCTTACACACCTAAAAGTGCTTACTGGCACTTCAATTCTACTCTACTTCAGGATCAGAATTTCAAAGATATATTCAGGTTTTTTTGGTACATATGGAGAATTAAAAAAAGGGAGTTCATCAGCCTGCAACAATGGTGGGATTTAGGGAAGGTGCAGATTCGAGGGTTGTGTCAGCAATACACTAGAAATGTCACTAAATGTTTAAAATCAGAGATGGCAGAATTAGAAGCTGAGGGCACAGAGACCCAGAGACTTCTCGATTTTGGTCCAAACACACAGTTAGCAGAGAGACTTAAAGATAAACAGAGAGGTCTGGCTCAGCTGTTGGACACCAGAGTTAAAGGGGCTCTGGTGAGATCACGATTCCAGAGCCTAAATGAAATGGATGCACCAACAAAGTATTTTTTTAGTCTTGAAAAAAAAAAACTCACAAAGCAAAGTTTTCTATTGTTTGCGGGCAGCAGATGGGACAGAGCGACAGCAGCCAGTGGAGATCAGGGAGATTGTGAGGGACTTCTATAAGAATTTGTATGCTGCAGAGACGGTTCAAGACAACATGGAATGTCGTCATTTGTTACAGAATCTTCCTCAGCTTCCTAAGGGAGACGTTACAAACCTGGAAGCAGCGGTGACTCTATCGGAACTTTCAGATGTTTTGGAGGGGCTTACAGTAGGCAAAGTTCCGGGTATTGATGGGATCCCAGTTGAATTTTATAAGGAATTTTGGGATCTCATTGGTCCTGACTTGATGGAAGTGTTCACACAGAGTATCAGGACGGGTGTCTTACCCCAGAGCTGTCGGAGAGCAGTGATTACCCTCCTTCCAAAAAAGGGAGATTTATATGAGATCAGAAACTGGCGGCCTGTGTCACTGCTATGCGCAGACTATAAGATTTTTTCTAAAGCGTTGGCCAACAGACTTCGGACTGTCCTGACTAAAGTGGTGCATCCAGATCAGAGTTACTGTGTGCCTGACAGAAGTATTTTTAACAATATTTTTTTAATTCGGGATATTTTGGCTTCCTCAGAGCTTCTTAATTTTAAAGTTGGCTTACTTTCTTTGAATCAAGAGAAAGTTTTTGATCGGGTCAGTCATTCCTATTTGTGGGACGTGATGAGAGATGTGTTAAGAATATTCACTTACTTTATAGTGATATTTCTAGTGTAGTGAAAGTCAATGGTGGCTTGTGTGCGCCTTTTACTGTTCAAAGAGGAGTTCGACATGCAGGGCTGCTCTCTTTCTGGAATGCTGTACACATTGGCATTGGAGCCGTTTGTGAAGGAGCTGCACAGAGTGCTGGGTGGTTTGTCTATTCCGGAGTATACAGTGGAGCCATTTAAAGTTACTGCTTATGAGGATGACATCGTGGTTCTCATCAGGAATCAAGAGGATGTGAATAAGCTGACGGTTTGTCAAAGGACTTATGAAAAACTGTCATCGGCTAAAATAAACTCGGCCAAAAGCAGTGCTCTGCTAGTGGGAGACTGGGGCGGACTGAGTGCACCTCAACTTGAGGGGGGTCTGCAGTGGTGCACTGGAGGATTATTGTACCTGGGAGTCTATCTTGGAATGGACAATTTGTAAGTAAGAACTGGGAGGGATTACTCCACAAAGTTCAAGCTCGACTGGCAAAATGGTGTTGGATCCTTCCCCAGATGTCTTATAGGGGCAGGATGCTGGTTGTTAATAACCTGGCGACCTCCAGCCTGTGGCATAAGTGCATCTGTTTGGAGCCCCCATCACAGCTGATCAAGCAGGTACAGGAGGCCATGGTGAACTTTTTCTGGGACGGTATGCACTGGCTGAGACGGAGTGTGCTGTACTTACCACTGGATGAAGGGGGTCAAGGACTTATGGATGTTGAGAGTCGAGTGGCTGCTTTCCGTCTACAAACAGTACAAAAACTGTTATATTCACATGAGCAGCACCCGTGGACATTTTTGGCTCGTTTTTTTCTTGACCAGGTTGGACAGATGAGACTGGGGAAGAACATAGTGCTGTGTGAAGTGGACAAGATCGATACCTCGCAGTTACCAGCCTTTTATAAAAGCTTATTACGTGCTTGGTCTTTACTGACAGTCACAAGGGACTTTGAAAATACTTCCTTGTTTTGGGTACTGGATGAACCATTGCTATTTAATCCTCATGTCAGCTGCTTTTGGGAATTACAACATTTTGTTCACAATTTTGTAAGGTGCCATGTTACTAAGATCCGTCATTTACTTGATTTGGACAGATTTGTTTGGAAGGACATAACAAGGATAGCAGAGGAGACAGGAGTGCACTCTCTGCGATTATTAGGAAAATTCCTAAATAGACTGAAAACTTCATTGCCCAAGAGCTACTTAACACAAATAGAAGATCTGTTTGATACAAAGATTTGCCCTTCCAGTGACTGTGGCTTTCCTGCAATTGTGGTGTCCCCGGCAGGGGAGTGGAAAGATAATAAAACAAATGGCTTACTGTCCATAAGTAACCTGATGGACTTACCACTGCAGTTTGTGACTGGAAAGCAGCTGTACAGAATGTGTGTGACAGTCAAACATCAGACTCAGCTGAAGACGCTTCCTGACACACCGTGGAGACACAAGCTTACTGTGCCAGAGGGAGCAAAGCCGGCCTGGAGGTCGCTGTACAGGCCACCATTGGCTCATCGGGTGGGGGATCTGCAGTGGAGGCTGTTGCATGGCATTTTAGTGGTCAACTCCTTTTTAGCAATAATTAGTCCTGGGGTTACTGATAAGTGTCCTTTTGTGGTGCGAGGGAAACCGTGTGTCATTGTTTCATGTTTTGTATGAGACTTCAGCCTCTTTTCAATGTGATCAGACATCTAATTGTTAGATTGGGTATTGAATATAACGAGGTGGGCTTCTTGTATGGGTGGAAGGTAACAAAACGAACAGGAAATAACGTGAACCTGGTGAACTTCATCATAGGTCAAGCAAAACTGACGACATGGAAAACCCGCAGAAATAACATCAGTGGGACTGGGCTTCAGGATACCATTGGGTTCTTCAAAAAGTTATGTCAGAGTAGAATCTTAGTGGAGTTTAATTTTTATAAATGTACAAAGAATTTGGAAAGGTTTAGGGAAGTTTGGTGTGTAAATAATGTGCTCTGTGAATGTGAGGATGAGGAGTTACACTTGATGTTAGAATTGTTCACACATACTGTATGCTTAATTAGAGTGTGTTAGGACAGCTTTAACTGGAAATGTTTCTTCATTTGTTATATTGAATAAGATTATTTTTATTTTTCTGTGTATATGTTTTGTTTGTTGGGTGATGTTATATACTGTTATTAACAATTATATCAATAAACGTTGTTTTTTTAAAAAAAAAAAATATCTACCATATAGTGCCTTTCATCTATCTATCTATCTATCTATCTATCTATCTATCTATCTATCTATCTATCTATCATATAGTGCCTTTCATCTATCTATCTATCTATCTATCTATCTATCTATCTATCTATCTATCTATCTATCTATCTATCTATCTATCTATCATATAGTGCCTTTCATCTATCTATCTATCTATCTATCTATCTATCTATCTATATCTATCTATCTATCTATCTATCTATCTATCTATCTATCTATCTATCATATAGTGCCTTCATATCTATCTATCTATCTATCTATCTATCTATCTATCTATCTATCTATCTATCTATCTATCTATCATATAGTGCCTTCATATCTATCTATCTATCTATCTATCTATCTATCTATCTATCTATCTATCTATCTATCTATCTATCTATCTATCTATCTATCTCCGCTGTGCATGCTGGGTGGTTGTTTCGCGTGTGTGCGAGTGGACCTGGTGGTGGACGCTGTGAGGTGAGTGTGGTGTTTCTTTTTTCTTCTGATATTTCTCTTTTCTTATTTCTATCTTTCTTTGGTGTAAACAGATAAACTTGTTTTGTACTGAGTGGCTTAGGCCACGGCAGCCGCAATGGCTGCGAATCTTGAGCGTCTGAGCCGCCACCATGGGATTAAACTTTTATTGGAGGAGTTTGTCCCTTTGGAGGTGGGGGTTTTGGCGGTAGGCGAAGTGATAGGATGTGAGAATATCAAGTCGGCTTCACGAATGAGCGGGTCTATCGTTGCTTTCCTGAGCTCTGAGGATTTATTTCCCATAGTGGTTGAGAAAGGGGTTGTTATTAATGGCTGCTTTGTACAGGTTTCCCCTTTAGCCGTCCCGTCCCGCAGAGTGACGATTTCGAATGCGCCGCCTTTTCTCAAGAATGAAACAATAGCAAAAGAGTTGGAGCGGCATGGACGTTTAGTTTAGAAAATTCGTTATATCCCTTTAGGCTGTAAATCGCCGGATTTAAAACATGTCTTGTCTTTTAGGAGACAAGTTTATATGGTTTTAAATAGAATGGACGATGACTTAAACGTTGCAATGACGTTCAGAGTGGACGGTTTTGATTATGTGATTTTTGCCACTTCGAATGAAATGAGATGTTTTGGGTGCGGGAGTGAAGCCCATTTAATCAAACAGTGTCCTGGGAGACAATGAGGGCACAAGAAAACTGACCATGCAGTTACAGAAAAAGAGGGGCAGGAAGTGAAAGGTCGTCCAGTAGTGGCTGATGGCGCAGAGGCGCTTGTAGAGGCACGGGGCGTTAAGAATAGAAATGCCTCAAGATCTGAGGGGCAAGAGGATCAGGTGCCTCCCAGGGATGAGCTGAATGAAGGCGGTAGTGAGACTGTAGGTCAGACAGCAACAGCAGCAGAAAGTGTGTGGGGTGACATAGACATGGACGAGGAAGGCAGCAACGAGCCTGAGGAAAAGGTGAATTTAAACGTCCTGATCAAAAGAGGCAAGGTGAAAGGGAAGAGCGGGCACATAAGAAACTTGTTTTAAGTCAGGGCCCGGGGGTCATTGGAGAGGATCCCGCCTATGGTCCTTGTCAGGAGGATGTTCCCGTCTTCTCGGAGACGGCCGATGATGGTTCAATTGCGGGGAATGTCGGGGAAGAGACCGATGACAGTAATATCTCTGATGGGTCTGCTGCCTCGGAGCCCCCAGAGTTAAAAGCCAGGGGGGTTACAGCACTCAGAGTGTAAAAGAGTTTTTGGTGAACACCACCGGTAAAAAGGGGGTGGACGTGGCTGAGTTTTTCCCAGACATTGAGCTCTTTATATCGTCTGTCCGCGGGTTGCGGCGGGACAAAGCAGCCTCCGCGATGTTTGACGTTAAAGAGCTCGTGAGGCTCAAGAATTTAACCAGTAAACTGAGGAAACAGTCCAATTTAAACACCACCTAATGGCTAAGCCCCCTGTTACATCCACTCCACAGTATTTGTGGTTGTCCCTGTGTTTCATTGTGTGTTCATCTTTATATTCAGGTATCATGGCAAGTGTACACATAGGAACCCTAAATATTAATGGGGGGAGAAGTGCAGATAAGAGGGTCGCACTTTTTGATTTTATAAGACAAAAAGGTTTGAATGTCACCTTTCTACAAGAAACTCACATTGATGAGCAAAATCAGTGGGAGTGGAGCAGGGATTGGAAAGGGGACATTTTCTTTAGCAATGGGACAAATGTTAGTGCTGGAGTGGCCATTTTATTTCTTGGTGGGCTTCAAGTAGAAGTCTGCAGGACTGATGAGCTGGTGAAAGGGAGACTCCTGAAAGTGACAGTAAAACTTCAAGGCAGTGTCGTCACTTTTATTAACGTGTACGCCCCGAATGAGGGTGAGGAGAGGCTCCACTTCTTTAACAACTTAAGAGATCTTTTATCTAAGTGTGACCCTGAGGAAGTGGTGGTGTTAGGAGGGGATTTTAATTGTACACTTGACTCAAGGATGGATAGAAACAATGGACTGGAACTGCACCCTCGCTCAGTGCGAGCTCTGGGAAAAATAATTAAGGACTTTGGGCTGGAAGATGTATGGAGGTCTAAAAATGGGGCCTGTCGGCAATACACGTGGGGGAGGACGAGTGGAAACACGATCTCAATGGCGAAACTCGATCATTTTTACAGTTTTAAGCACCTGTTAGTGTTATTTAAAGTGTGCTCTATTGTGCCTACTGGCTTCTCTGATCACAGGCTGGTGTGTTGTTCACTTCTTTTTAACGTGTACAGACCCCATAGTCTGTACTGGCATTTTAACACACTCCTCCTTAAAGATCAGAATTTTAAGGAGTTGTTTGTTCATTTCTGGGGAGGTTGGAAGGCTATGAAGAAGGAGTTCACCAGCTTACAACAGTGGTGGGAGGTTGGGAAGAGTCACATCCGGGCTTTGTGTCAGGAGTATACCAGAAACGTCACCCAAGTATTGCGGTCAGAAATGGCAGCTTTGGAAAATCAAATAGCTGAGCTTCAACAACAACTAGAGGAGGGTCCAAATGAGCAGCTGCAGGTGAGCCTGACTACTGCTAAACTGGGGTTGGCCCACCTGCTTGAGACCAGGGCTCAGGGGGCTTTAGTGAGGGCCCGCTTTCAGCGGTTGACTGAGATGGATGCACCAACGCAGTACTTTTTTGGTTTAGAGAAAAAAAACTCGCAGAGTAAACTCTTACATTGTATAAGAACACCTGATGGCAGAGAGACACAAGAGCTCAGTGAAATAAGGCAGGTGGTACGCAAATTTTATGAACTTCTGTTTGCTGCAGATGGAGATGGTGGCAGTGAAGACCAACAGGCGTTTTTGCAGGACTTACCACAGCTTCCCAACGCAGAAGTGGCAGATCTAAATAGTGAGGTGACCTTCGCAGAACTCACCACAGCCCTGGGACAGCTGAATACAGGGAAGGTCCCGGGAATCGATGGCATTCCAGTGGAGTTTTACAAAGAGTTCTGGAATGTCATTGGCCTGGACTTGTTAGAAGTGTTCAGGTGGAGTTTTAAAACTGGTTTGTTACCTCAAAGCTGCCGTAGAGCTGCCGAAGAAGGGAGACTTGTGTCTCATTAAGAACTGGCGGCCAGTGTCTCTCTTATGTGCAGATTATAAAGTTCTCTCCAAAGCCTTAGCTAACAGGATGGTCCAAGTTTTAGGGAGACTGGTGCATCCTGATCAGAATTACTGCCTGGCTGGCAGGTCCATTTTTAATAACATTTTTTTAATTCGGGACATTTTAGCTGCTGCAAAACTGTTTGGTTTTCGGACTTACCAGGAAAAAGCTTTTGATAGGGTCAGTCACTCTTTTTTATGGAATGCCATGAAGGCTTTTGGTTTTGGGGAGTCTTTTATTAATTATATTCGATTACTTTATAGTGACATTTCTGGTATAATTAAGGTCAATGGTGGTTTGTGCGCACCTTTCAGTGTCAGAAGAGGAGTCAGACAGGGCTGCTCTTTGCCCGATATGTTGTATGCTCTGGCGTTGGAGCCTTTCCTGGTGCACCTGAGGAAGGTGCTGACTGGTCTCACCATCCCCAACTGCAACATGGACCCTGTGAAAGTCACTGCTTATGCTGATGATCTCTCAGTTGTCATCTCAGGCCAGAAGGATTTGGATGAACTAACGGACTGTCTGCGGAATTACAGTAAAGTGTTTTCGGCCAAAATTAACTGGAACAAAAGCAGTGCAGTGCTGGTTGTGAACTGGACAGGATGTAGTCCTCCTCGACTGGAAGGGGGTCTGCAGTGGACAACTGGGGGTTTCCTGTACTTGGGAGTCCATCTCGGAGATGACCACTACATCCAAAAGAACTGGGAGGGTCTGTTGGACAAGGTTACAGCTCGGCTCGCTAAGTGGAAGTGGATACTCCCTCAGTTATCTTATAGAGGACGGATGCTGGTAATTAATAACCTGGTGACCTCCAGCCTGTGGCACAAATGTATTTGTCTGCAACCTCCACCTTTGCTTGTTCAACAGATACAAGAAGCGATCATGGATTTCTTTTGGAATGGTACCCATTGGATACGGAAGGGCGTTGTATTCTTGCCGTTGGATGAAGGCGGACAAGGACTTATTGACATTACCAGCAGGATTGCTGCTTTCCGCCTTCAGACCATTCAGAAACTGCTGTACCCAGTTGAGCAGAGCCAGTGGATGAACTAGGCCATACTTTTCTTTAAACAGGCCAGGCATATGGGACTTGGTAAAAGTTTACTGCTGTGCCATTTTGATAAGATCAGGACTTTACATGTGCCAGAGTTTTATAAAAGCCTTCTAGCAGCGTGGCAACTGCTGTCGATCAAAAAGGACTGTGATGACTTTTCCTCTTTTTAGGTCCTTAATGAACCGCTGCTCTACAATCCTGCTGTTGGCATTGCTACAGGACTTTCTGAAAACTTTATTCATCATTTCATAATACATAGAATAACCACAATAAAGGACATAATTGACTGGGAAAATTACACTTGGAAAAGTGCACAGGTGGTAGCAGAGGAGACAGGAGTGCACTCAGTGCGCCTCGTGGAGAAGTTTCTGTGTAAGATAAGATCATCACTGGACAGGGAATCCATGACACTCCTGCACAGAATGTTCACCTCACGACTGAAGCCAACTGACGAAACGCCTTTTCCAACACTTGCTGTATCTCCAGCTGTTGAACTGAGGGACGGTGAGACCGATGTTTTAGCCTTACGTTCTCTTGAGGCGTTATCTCTGCCTACGGTGCCAGGGAAGCAGCTCTACAGGATGTGCGTGAAGGTGAACAACTTGGAACAGCTGAGGACACGAAGACACGACACACCTTGGAGAGACAAACTCGGAGCTCCTCAAGGACTGAACCCTGCCTGGAGGTCGTTGTACAAGCCACCATTGGCCAGTAGGGTGGGAGACCTGCAGTGGAGGTTGGTGCATGGGATACTAGCGGTGAACTCCTTCTTATCGATTATATGTCCGGGGGTTTCTGATTGCTGTCCTTTTTGTGGTCTGAGGGAAACTGTTTATCATGCTTTTATGTACTGTGAGAGACTCCAGAGCTTCTTTAGTGTTATAGAAAGAATAGTAGAAGGGCTGGGGGTCCTGAATAATAGCATGGTGTTTGTGTTTGGGGTGAGAATTACAAGACAAACAAGAGAGAATATGAACCTAATTAATTTTATTATCGGGCAAGCAAAACTGTCAACATGGAAGACCCATAAAAACAAAATTACTGGGAGTGGGATTGAAGATGTTGTTGTCTTTTTTAGAAAAGTGTGCGAAAGTAGAATATTAGTGGATTTTAATTTTTATAAGTCTACAAATAATTTAGCACAGTTTAAGGAATTGTGGTGCGTAAATAATGTACTTTGTAAATGTGCTGATGATAATAATTTACAATTTGTGCTCTGAATTGGTGTTTTTACTTATTTATAGATTTGAAATAATAAAGAATATGAAGGATAAGTGGAATTGGAGGGTGGAAACAATGGGAGGGTTTAGATAAATATACATATGTATTTTATTCTAAGAACAATTCTGAATATGTAATGTTTTTGAAACTGAATATTCATCAATAGGAATGTGTGTATATGTTTTCTGTATGACTTAAGATTGCGTTTTGGTTTACTGTTATGATTTATGTTATGTGTTTATTCAATAAAGTTTGGTTTTAAAATAAAAAAAAATAAAAAATATCTATCTATCTCTATCTATCTATCTATCTATCTATCTATCTATCTATCTATCTATCTATCTATCTATCTATATCTATTATATAGTGCCTTTCATCTATCTATCTATCTATCTATCTATCTATCTATCTATCTATCTATCTATCTATCTATCTATCTATCTATCTATTATATAGTGCCTTTCATCTATCTATCTATCTATCTATCTATCTATCTATCTATCTATCTATCTCTATCTATCTATCTAAAAATCAAAAATTGAAATCTATACTTTATTTAAGTGGCCAACTGCATCTTGTTATTTTTAAATATACAATACAATACAATACAATACAATACAGTTTATTTTTGTATAGCCCAAAATCACACAGGAAGTGCTGCAATGGGCTTTAACAGGCCCTGCCTCTTGACAGCCCCCCAGCCTCGACTCTCTAAGAAGACAAGGAAAAACTCCCTAAAAAAAAAACCTTGTATGGAAAAAATGGAAGAAACCTCCAGAAAGGCAGTTCAAAGAGAGACCCCTTTCCAGGTAGGTTGGGCGTGCAGTGGGTGTCAAAAAGAAAAAGGGGGTCAATACAATACAATACACCGAACAGAACAAATCCTCAATACAGTATAAACATAAAAAATTTAGAAGTACAGAGCAGAATTTAATAGTAGATGATATCACATAATACAGGGCCTGTTAAAGCCCTTTATGTGATTTTGGGATATACAAAAAATAAATTGTTTTTGTTGTTGCCTCTGTCATTTTTGAGAAAGAATTGTAGCCCATTTCTACCTGTTGGATGGGATAAATGCATTGATGTTTCTGTATTTAACACAAGAGCCACTAGAGTAAATTAGATCTGGCCTTTATCTGGGACATCCCAACACTCTATTTCTTTTCAGATTATAGTCTTTGCATGACCAACTTGTTTCTGCATATGCGTTAACAGATAAGTAGTTTGACGTTTTCCTCTATTACATCACAGAATTCATGGGTTCCTTTATGATGAAAAGGTCTCTGTATTCTAACCTTACAGCAAAGGTTAAGAGAGTCTTGATGTAGAATGCAGTATTAGTCATACTACTGTTATCCAGAAAGTTCCATATTGGAGTCATCAGTTCACAGAGCAATTATGAGCTAACAGCTCAAAAGAGAAGAAAGAAATATTGTTTAAGGCTCCCCTTTTTTAGTAACAGACATTTTGTACTTTGTACTGATTTAACAAGTCAATCAAAAATCTTGAACAAGGATAAAATCAGAAATTTCTATCAAAATGAAGATATATTAACCATGAGCAACAGAAGATCAAAGTGAGGTAAAGAGCAAGGTTTAAATATAAAATAAGACCTATAAAGTTTTACTCAAGCAGAATTTGAAGCTTCCAGTCTGCCAGTTGATGTGGACCCACTCTCAAAGCCTCTACAATCCTTTCCTTAAAAACAAATCTATTTGTTTTAATTGTGTCTTTTTTCTAGCAATATATAAAACTTATTAAAATGTACCACCTTATAATGAGATAAAATCTGACATGTTATACTTTCCAATTATTTATAATTTTACAACTCAACGAATGCTAACAAAAAAATTTGAAAAACTTTAAACTCTTTGCAAAAACAGCCCAAGCACCCCAAATTCTGACAAGAATATTATTCTAATATAGTTATCTCATCCTTTCTATTTTAACATAGATCTAATTTTAGTCCAGGGCTTTTTTATAAGGTAAGATAAGTTAGTTATTCTCAGGGTCATAAAACATACACATTTTTCAACACTTTCTTTCTTAAATTCCTCAGTGACTTACCCATAATCCAGAAAAAAATGCTCCTATAGCCCATAAAATGTTTTTTAGAAATGAAGGAACTTCCTGTGTGGAAACAAAGTGCCCTGAATTATTTTCAAAATAATGCATGCATTAAAAGACAAAATAATGTACATATGTATTGTTTTTCATTGATAACTCATTGTAAACTTAAATATATCTTGTTTTACTTATCAATTACAATTACTGAATATGCATTCTCTCAACAACAGCGTACAAGCGTGACTAGTATTGTATATATTAACAAAATCTCTAAATTTCTGTTTACTTGATGGACACTTCTTGGATTCTTATTTTTATTATTTGTTTTGTAAAATTTTGTCTTTTATAAATTTTGTACTCTTTTACATTATTTTATTTATTGCAAATACATGGATGTCCTATAAATGAGAATTTAACCTGAGACGTTTTCCCAGCATAAATAATTGTTCAAAAGTAAATGCCTATAAATAACACACAGAGGTGTGCAATGTGAGACCCAAAGGGCCACTATGCTGCTTTTGTTTCAACCCAGTTGCTTAATTAGAAACCAATCTGTACAAATAACAGATTCCATTTAATTTTATGGCTTGTTAGTGCTTTTATTCTGCCATGTCAACTCATTCTTATATCATATTTTTTCTTTTCCAAAGATATCATCCAAATTAAAGCCTGAAACAGTTGAGTAATTTTCAATCGTTCACTTTTTTATCTTCAGTTTTCTTTGAAATGTTGTATTAAACCAGAGAGTTCATAATCAATACACACAGGTGTAAATGGAGACAAGACGTATGAAGGAGAGCAGCTAATAAGGAGAGCTGTTTAAGACCAAAATAAGCAAATAAGGGTGGGACATGCTAACAAGCCAGACAACTAAAATGAAGTGTTAAAATGTTGCCTGGGCAGTAAGTGCTACCTTATCAGTAACTGGCATCTCTTTATGAAACTGAATAGGAACAAAAACCTGCAGCCACTACGGCCCTACAGGGCAGACTTTGCTGACCCTTCCAAGTGTTCTGTCTATAACAGAACAAACATACGATACATCCTAACTGATGGCAAGGTGAATTTCATATTTTATTAAAAAAGAGCTTAGCATTATAGTTTTTCACTGTTACTAATTTTTCTAAACAACAGCGATTAAGTAACTAATTGCTAGACAAAATTGCAGTCACAAAGATAGCAGGCGTTATTATCAGAAAATGTTATTTGAACAAAAAATTATTATCAAGAAGAAGCTAGAACCTGTGTTGGTAAAGTAAATATGGTTTAAAACCTGTAATACTACAAGTACTGCATTGTTGAACATTGAAAGAATCCTCTAAGCCAAACGTGCACAAAGGTGTTGCAGAAACTGGGCAATCCTGCCATTTCATAAGAGGTAAACGACGACACAAAAGAGTAAAACAAAACAAAACAAAAAAATAAAACAGTTCTGTGCGCTAAATCTGTTTATAGGGAGCTTACACAATCATAGTCATAGTCATAGTCATAGACTAGCAGTGTATCATGACAGTCTGTTGCTACCCCTTCTACCTGCCACCAAAATTAAAAGGCTAATAACATTTTCATGCAGAAAACAAAACATAAGTCCAAAGCAAAAAAAAATCCACTGATGTTTGGCTTTGTAAATAGTACAAAATACTAATAGCTAGAAATTCTGTAGTAAAAGTAATTAGTTCTGTAACAGTTTAAAGTTAATCTTTGCTGAACACAAAATATGCTTTAATGTATTTGTAACCTAACACACTTACCATATTTGAGGTAGGCACTGTATCCGTAGACAGTTTGTACCACTCTGAACTAGCAAGTTTATTTCTCTTTAGAAAAATTACAAACTATCATTTCACCTCATAACTGACAACAACTGCCTCTGTCTGGTCGGTTCTGTGGAACTGATATCTTTGAGCTGTCTTACAAATTTAAATACACGACTTGCTTTTGCTTTCGGTTTTAACTTTGTGATGAACATGTCATTATTACCCACAAGTCTTCCCTATTTATGTAAATTAATTATTTAGCATCTACCTAGTGTTAAAACAATAATATATCATTATAATAAGGTATATTTTTATTTTTATTTAAAGTCACCTTTTCAAACAGTGAAAGAAATTACCAGTTATAATAAGTTAGAATCAAATGTATGATTGTAGTGTGGATGGATAAAACTCTAGTTACATTGAGAGTGCAGTTTTGCAGGGGCTTTGTAAAGCTCTCTGGGTTTTTGCCGATAGTCTGTGATGTTTTGTCCATCTGAAAAATGCACAAGCAAAATGGGAATCAGCTCTCACCCTCCAGCAATCCTTCACTTGAATTATGCCAGTTCAGTTAATACTATCCATCCATCCATTCATCATCAAAGTCGCTTAAGAAAATTTGTGGTGGCAGGGGTCAGATCCTATCCTAGCAGTATCAGATGCAAGACCATCTCAGAGCACACTTACACATGAACCCTCCTTCAGTAACACAAGGCTCTTTAAGAGTTGTCACTTAACTACACATACAGGTCTTTGAAACACAGAAGGTATTATGTATTGAAAATTAATTCTTATAAGAAGTGTACCTTTTAATGACTCTTTATTTCTCATACTCCACGCATCACATTCTACACCAATAATGAAAGCATCAAAAAACAACAAGGAACATCCATCCATTTCCGTAACCCACTTATCCAGCTCAGGGTCAAAGAAGCCTATCCTACCAATCATCAAGTGCTGGGCAGGAACAACACCTGGGGCCTCATGCATAACGCTGTGTGTAGAATTCGCACTATAACATGATGTAAGTACAAAAGCCGAAATGTGCTTACGCACAGAAAAATCCAGATGCAGGAATCTGTACGTACGCAAACTTCCATGTTCTTCCGCTACATAAATCCCGATCAGCATGAAAAGTAACACTCGTGCACGCGCCTGCTGTCCCGCCCCAACTCCTCCCAGAATTACGCCTCTTTGAATATGCAAATCAATATAAATAGCCCTTAAGCTCAGTGTTCTGTGAAAAGACAATCGGAAAAGCAAGAGGGAAAATGGAAGAATTTCAGCGAATACCAAGTGGAGGCAAAGAAAAACATACTATTTGTTGGTTTAAACAGTGATATAAACAAAAAAAGGAAGCTAATCGACTGACATACAGTGGTGTGAAAAACTATTTGCCCCCTTCCTGATTTCTTATTCTTTCGCATGTTTGTCACACAAAATGTTTCTGATCATCAAACACATTTAACCATTAGTCAAATATAACACAAGTAAACACAAAATGCAGTTTGTAAATGGTGGTTTTTATTATTTAGGGAGAAAAAAAAATCCAAACCTACATGGCCCTGTGTGAAAAAGTAATTGCCCCCTGAACCTAATAACTGGTTGGGCCACCCTTAGCAGCAATAACTGCAATCAAGCATTTGCGATAACTTGCAATGAGTCTTTTACAGCGCTCTGGAGGAATTTTGGCCCACTCATCTTTGCAAAATTGTTGTAATTCAGCTTTATTTGAGGGTTTTCTAGCATGAACCGCCTTTTTAAGGTCATGCCATAGCATCTCAATTGGATTCAGGTCAGGACTTTGACTAGGCCACTCCAAAGTCTTCTTTTTGTTTTTCTTCAGCCATTCAGAGGTGGATTTGCTGGTGTGTTTTGGGTCATTGTCCTGTTGCAGCATATTCAAAGAAACTACGATAGGCAGACTGTACACTGTGCATCCCAACCAAGATGAATGCTTCTTTGTTCACATGCTGTTGGTAAATGTGCCCAGTCCAACGTCTTTCCAGCAATTGAGAATTGTCAACGGCGTTACACATGGCACTTTCCGAAGTACATGTCAAGCTCTGAATTTATTGGAGAACGACCGACACTGGGATGTATACATTAATGACGCGTGCAACACGTCACATCCAAATCAAATTCGTGCATTGTTTACAATCATATTGACCGCCTGCTCTCCTTCATCTTCAACACAGTTATGGGAGAAATATAAATCGCACATGGCTGAAGATATTTTCCGTCGAATACACAAGTAAAATTCAAATATAAACATGGATTTCACAGCAGAAATCTACAACTAAGCACTGATAATGATTGAAGATTTGTGCTTAGAAATCGCGAACAAAGTTCTCAATCAATTGGGAATGCCATCACCGAATCGATTTGCTGCTGCTTCGTTCAATATAGAATTGCGTCGTTTTTCACACCACTGTACATATACACATACTACATACACATACATATATAATATATATAATATAATATATATATATATATATATATATATATATACACACATACATACATACATACACACATATATATATTGCACACCAGACACATAATTATTATACATACATATACTACATATTATATACACCTACATATATATACACATATATATATATATATATATATATATATATATATATAGACATACATATATACATACATACATACATTCACATATATCTATATATATATATATATATATATATAATATTCACGGCATTCGAAGTCTGTGTCACAATCACACGTGTCGCATACTCTTTGCATTTATTTGACAGTAAAACTATTTCAACCATATATATATACTAGCAAAATACCCGCGCTTCGCAGCGGCGAAGTACTGCTTTAAAATTTTAAATAATAAACTGAGGGAAATTATACAAATAATTATTTGTTAAGGATCTCTTTGTATACCATGTTGTCAGTTCGCCCATCCGGTTGTAATATGACCAAGTTGTGCGCTGAGCTTACTCTTGAGCATGCAACGTATACTTGGCCATGTGCAAAGCAAATCAAGAACAGCAAGACCGCGCCAGCTGCGGAGCTCAGCTTGGAGCGAAATGAAGTGAATGAAATGAATGAAATGAGGTGAATGGGAGGGGAGATGATCACGTGACTCCAACACCCGCCTTAACTCTCCATCCCTCCACAAACACACAAACACAGTCTCTCGGATCACAACTCTCCTTTTTATATATAATATATATATATATATATATATTATATATATATAATATAGATAAATAGCAAAATACCCGCGCTTTGCAGCGGAAGATGTGTGTGTTAAAGAGGTTATGAAAAAGAAAAGGAAAAATTTTAAAAATAACGTAACATGATTGTCAATGTAATTGTGTTGTCATTGTTATGAGTGTTGCTGTCTTTTATATATATACATACATACATTCACATATATATATATATATATACATATATATATACTATATACACATATCTACATATACATACGTATATACACATCCACATAAACATATATATACATATACAAATTTACATATCTACATATATATATATATATAGACATACATATATACATACATTCACATATATATATATATATATATACTGTATATATACATATCTACTTATTGGCTCCTGTATTTAGGATATAGCAGGTTGGATAATGGACGGATGGACATTTGTATGCATAGCCCCATTTGCCCGTTTTCATTTTTTTTCTTTCTTCAGTAATATTTCAGCAAACCCGGAGCTTGTCAGTTCAAATCGTGGTACTGACACCACTGTGTGACCCTGAGGAAGTCACTTCACCTGCCTGTGCTGCAAAAAACAAAAGTAATGTAACAAATTGTACCTCAGATGTTGTAAGTTGTGGTGGAATAAAGGCATAAGTCAAATAGATAAATATGTATTATACACATAGGAACTATTCATTTATTTTCAGTTAAGTCATCTGCAGCAAACTTTTATAAATGAGGGTTTCTGATTTTTAGATAGTGCAAACTGTTTGTTCTTCATTGACGTTTTCTATTGGAGAGCTTTTTTCATTTCATTGAAAATGAAAGCAGCAGCTGCCAAAATATGTAGCTTTCTTATTAATTTTTCAACATTGTGTAAAATAAATGTATAAAGTAACATAAAAGGTTTAAATACTGGTTATTCTTTTACACTAAAATATCACTACAGAGATACAAAAAAAGTAAAATGGATATGTTCTTTTTCTTTAAGGAGATTAAATATTACTGAAGAAAGAAAAAAAAAAATTAAACAGCCAAATGGGGCTATGCATACGAACTTAAAAGGTTTAAATAAAACAGAATATATATTTTATTTTTACTTGCTTAACTTGTGGAGGGTGTATCCTGTAGCAAAGCCCTAACTTTTTTCGTGAAAGCCCGTTTCAGTCAATAAGTCTTAAAAACAGGTGTAAAGATATTGACAATAAGCTACGCAAACCGACCAAGACATGGAATCGTTTAAATCAAGTATCATTACATCTTCCTTTCTTAAAGAGAAGTAAGGCAGTACTTATAAGCTTACATATTATATATATATACATACATACATACATATATATCTATATATAGATACATGTATATATCTAAATCTATATATATATTATATATATATTATATATATATATATATATCTCAGTCAGTAGGCTTTGCCTTTTATTAGTATATATCTATCTCTCTATCTATATATAATATATATATATATATAATATATAATATATATATATATATAATCCCCGCGAAGTACTGCTTTTAAATTTTTATTAAGAAGAAAAGCTTTTTAAATTGAGGGAAAATATCCCAATAGCAATTTGTTAAGGATCTGTTTTTTTGTGAAGCAGCCTTAACACAGTTTTTCCGCTGTTTTATAAATGAACGCCATATAAGGTCTTCCTTTTTCCTTGCTTCGCTAAGGAAGGAGCCTTTTTATTAAATCCAAGGGTTCTTCACTTTTTTTTTTGTTGTGTTTATTACAATTGTTATAGTTCTGTTTGTATACGACGTTGTCAGTTCAGCAGTCAGGTTGTAATATGACCAAGCTGTGCAAGCTACTGTTAAGAATGCAACGTATAGTTGTACATGAGAAAAGCAATCTTGCCTCAAATCAATGGCAACCTTTTGTAGGTCTATGAACTTAATTTAAAGTTTAGGTTTACACGGTGCTTTCTTTCTGAAGTACCTGCATTCATGAATAGGTCTGTATGCGTCAGTCGCTCAAATCCCCGCGCTTCGCACCAGCGAAGTACCGCTTTTAAATTTTTATTAAGAAGAAAAGAAAACCTTTTAAAATTGAGGGAAAATATACCAATAACAGTTTGTTAAGGATCTGTTTTTTTGTGAAGCAGCGTTCACTCGAGTGATCACTTCGAGATGACTTGCTGGCTAACCATAAGCGTTACCTGGTAGGTAACCACCCATACAATCAGATTGTGAATCAGACTACGAATGCCGTGAATGTAATTACCCCGATCTACATGCTGTCAAATAAACGAACCACACGCCGTGGCGCAATTTTAGGGCTTAGCCTCTAGCGCTGACGTCCGAGGTTCGATTCCCGTAAGGGAGTGAAGTGAGCGCTTCGCACCGGCGAAGTACTGCTTTTAAATTTTTATTAAGAAGAAAAGAAAACCTTTTTAAATTAAGTCTTAAAAAGAGCTGTAAAGATATTGACAATAAGCTACGCAAACCCACCAAGACATGCAATCGTTTAAATCAAAGCGCGAGTCGGAAAACACCATCCCATAATATTAGTTAATGAATAACACATTTCTATATGTATTGTAAGCATACAATACAACTGATAATATGTTGCGCTTATTTATCTGGTGTACTGACATTTTTTGCGCGTTTAACGGCTGAAATCTAACGTGGTTTGTGCCCTCAGAATGAAAAGAGTTTGCATTTACCTTTTTAATAAAAGGCGAGCTTTTAAGCCTGAGAAATCACCCCGTAAATGCACACGTTTAATTGCACATGTGTTAATATATATGCTTACACAGTATTAAAAGACACTCAACAAGTACACAGTATTAAAAGACAGTCAACAATTAACGTCATTTACCTTCGTCCCCGCGTTTGACTTGTGCTGTAAATCTCTTCCTCGTTTTCAGTTCACGTGATTACGTAGGAGGCGTAATACGTGATGACGCAATACGTGACTCCGCCTCCTCCATTAGAGTATATGGACAAAAAACAGGTTCCAGTTATGACCATTACACGTAGAATTTCGAAATGAAACCTGCCTAACTTTTGTAAGTAAGGTGAAAGGAATGAGCCTGCCAAATTTCAGCCTTCTACCTACACGGGAAGTTGGAGAATTAGTGATGAATGAGTCAGTCAAACAGGTTCCAGTTATGACCATTACGCGTAGAATTTCGAAATAAAACCTGCCTAACTTTTGTAAGTAAGCTGTAAGGAATGAGCCTGACAAATTTCAGACTTCTACCTACACGGGAAGTTGGAGAATTAGTGATGAGTGAGTCAGTCAAACATGTTCCAGTTATGACCATTACGCGTAGAATTTCGAATAAAACCTGCCTAACTTTTGTAAGTAAGCTGTAAGGAATGAGCCTGCCAAATTTCAGACTTCTACCTACACGGGAAGTTGGGAATTAGTGATGAGTGAGTCAGTCAAACAGGTTCCAGTTATGACCATTACGCGTAGAATTTCGAAATAAAACCTGCCTAACTTTTGTAAGTAAGCTGTAAGGAATGAGCCTGCCAAATTTCAGACTTCTACCTACACGGGAAGTTGGAGAATTAGTGATGAGTGAGTCAGTCAAACAGGTTCCAGTTATGACCATTACGCGTAGAATTTCGAAATAAAACCTGCCTAATTTTTGTAAGTAAGCTGTAAGGAATGAGCCTGCCAAATTCAGACTTCTACCTACACAGGAAGTTGGAGAATTAGTGATGAGTCAGTCAGTCAAACAGGTTCCAGTTATGACCATTACGCGTAGAATTTCGAAATAAAACCTGCCTAACTTTGTAAGTAAGCTGTAAGGAATGAGCCTGCCAAATTTCAGACTTCTACCTACACGGGAAGTTGGAGAATTAGTGATGAGTGAGTCAGTCAAACAGGTTCCAGTTATGACCATTACGCGTAGAATTCGAAATAAAACCTGCCTAACTTTTGTAAGTAAGCTGTAAGGAATGAGCCTGCCAAATTTCAGACTTCTACCTACACGGAAGTTGGAGAATTAGTGATGAGTGAGTCAGTCAAACAGGTTCCAGTTATGACCATTACGCGTAGAATTTCGAAATAAAACCTGCCTAATTTTTGTAAGTAAGCTGTAAGGAATGAGCCTGCCAATTTCAGACTTCTACCTACACAGGAAGTTGGAGAATTAGTGATGAGTCAGTCAGTCAAACAGGTTCCAGTTATGACCATTACGCGTAGAATTTCGAAAAAAAACCTGCCTAACTTTTGTAAGCAAGCTGTAAGGAATGGGCCTGCAAATTTCAGACTTCTACCTACACGGGAAGTTGGAGAATTAGTGATGAGTGAGTCAGTCAAACAGGTTCCAGTTATGACCATTACGCGTAGAATTTCGAAATAAAACCTGCCTAACTTTTGTAAGTAAGCTGTAAGGAATGAGCCTGCCAAAATTCAGATTTCTACCTACACGGGAAGTTGGAGAATTAGTGATGAGTGAGTCAGTCAGTCAGTCAGTCAGTCAGTCAGTCAGTGAGGGCTTTGCCTTTTATTATTATTATATATATATATAATATATATAGTATATATATATAGATCTAAATCCCCGCGAAGTACTGCTTTTAAATTTTTATGAAGAAGAAAAAGCTTTTTAAATTGAGGGAAAATATCCCAATAGCAATTTGTTAAGGATCTGTTTTTTTTGTGAAGCAGCCTTAACACAGCTTTTTCCGCTGTTTTATAAAGAACGCCATATAAGGTCTTCCTTTTTCCTTGCTTCGCCAAGGAAGGAGCCTTTTTATTAAATCCAAGGGTTCTTCTCTTTTTTTTTTTGTTTGTTTTATTACGATTGTTATAGTTCTGTTTGTATACGACGTTGTCAGTTCAGCACTCAGGTTGTAATATGACCAAGCTGTGCAAGCTTACTGTTAAGAATGAAACGTATAGTTGTACATGAGAAAAGCAATCTTGCCTCAAATCAATGGCAACCTTTTGTAGGTCTATGAACTTAATTTTAAGTTTAGGTTTACACGGTGCTTTCTTTCTGAAGTACCTGCATTCATGAATAGGTCTGTATGCGTCAGTCACTCAAATCCCCGCGCTTCGCACCAGCGAAGTACCGCTTTTAAATTTTTATTAGAAGAAAAGAAAACCTTTTAAAATTGAGGGAAAATATGCCAATAACAGTTTGTTAAGGATCTGTTTTTTTTGTGAAGCTGCCTTCACTCGAGTGATCACTTCGAGCTGACTTGCTGGCTAACCATAAGCGTTACCTGGTAGGTAACCACCCGTACAATCAGATTGTGAATCAGACTACGAATGCCGTGAATGTAATTACCCCGATCTACATGCTGTCAAATAAACGAACCACACACTGTGGCGCAATTTTAGGGGCTTCGCCTCTAGCGCTGACGTCCGAGGTTCGATTCCCGTAAGGGAGTGAAGTGAGTGGCTGGTTACCTACTAGGTAACGCTTATGGTTGGCCAGCAAGTCAGGTAACATCAGCCACGGTGCCTTCAGTTGTGAGAAGCAGATCATAGAATGGATGAAAATAGTTTACTGTCAAATAATACAAAGAGTATGCGACACGTCTTTCCCCCTTATTCTTGGCTCATCAGGCATACACACTCACTGCACTCGCTTACGGTAATCGAACATCGGACGTCAGTGCTAGAGGGGCTTCGCAGCAGTGAAGTATTGCTTTTAAATTTTAATTAAGAAGAAAAGAAAACCTTTTTAAATTAAGTCTTAAAAAGAGGTGTAAAGATATTGACAATAAGCTACGCAAACCCACCAAGACATGCAATCGTTTAAATCAAGGCGCGAGTCGAAAAAAAAAATCCCATAATATTAGTTAACGATTAACACATTTCTATATGTATTGTAAGCATACAATACAACAGATAATATGTTGTGCTTATTTATCTGGTGTACTGACATTTTTTGCGCGTTTTAACGGCTGAAATCTAACGTGGTTTGTGCCCTTCAGAATGAAAAAGAGTTTGCATTTACCTTTTTAATAAAAGGCGAGCTTTTAAGCCTGAGAAATCACCCCGTAAATGCACACCGTTTAATTGCACATGTGTTAATATGTATGCTTACACAGTATTAAAAGACACTCAACAAGTACACAGTATTAAAAGACAGTCAACAATTAACGTCATTTACCTTCGTTCCCGCGTTTGACTTGTGCTGTAAATCTCTTCCCTCGTTTTCAGTTCACGGGATTACGTAGGAGGCGTAATACGTGATGACGCGATACGTGACTCCCCCTCCTCCATTAGAGTATATGACAAAAAAACAGGTTCCAGTATGACCATTACACGTAGAATTCGAAATGAAACCTGCCTAACTTTTGTAAGTAAGCTGTAAGGAATGAGCCTGCCAAATTTCAGCCTTCTACCTACACGGGAAGTTGGAGAATTAGTGATGAGTGAGTCAGTCAAACAGGTTCCAGTTATGACCATTTCGCGTAGAATTTCGAAATGAAACCTGCCCTAACTTTTGTAAGTAAGCTGTAAGGAATGAGCCTGCCCAAATTTCAGCCTTCTACCTACACGGGAAGTTGGAGAATTAGTGATGAGTCAAGTCAGTCAGTCAGTGAGTCAGTGAGGGCTTTGCCTTTTATTATATTATAATATATATATATATATATATTATATATATATATATATATTATATATATATTATATCTAAATCCCCGCGAAATACTGCTTTTAAATTTTTATTAAGAAGAAAAGCTTTTTAAATTGAGGGAAAATATCCCAATAGCAATTTGTTAAGGATCTGTTTTTTTGTGAAGCAGCCTTAACACAGCTTTTCCGCTGTTTTATAAATGAACGCATATAAGGTCTTCCTTTTTCCTTGCTTCGCCAAGGAAGGAGCCTTTTTATTAAATCCAAGGGTTCTTCGCTTTTTTTTTTGTTTGTTTATTACAATTATTTCTGTTTGTATATGACGTTGTCAGTTCAGCACTCAGGTTGTAATATGACCAAGTTGTGCAGGCTTACTGTTAAGAATGCAACGTATAGTTGTACATGAGAAAAGCAATCTTGCCTCAAATCAATGGCAACCTTTTGTAGGTCTATGAACTTAATTTAAAGTTTAGGTTTACACGGTGCTTTCTTTCTGAAGTACCTGCACCCATGAATATGTCTGTATGCGTCAGTCGCTCAAATCCCCGCGCTTCGCACCGGCGAAGTACTGCTTTTAAATTTTTATTAAGAAGAAAGAAAACCTTTTAAAATTGAGGGAAAATATACCAATAACAGTTTGTTAAGGATCTGTTTTTTTGTGAAGCTGCCTTCACTCGAGTGATCACTTCGAGCCAACTTGCTGGCTAACCATAAGCGTTACCTGGTAGGTAACCACCCATACAATCAGATTGTGAATCAGACTATGAATGCCGTGATGTAATTACCCCGATCTACATGCTGTCAAATAAACGAACCACACGCCGTGGCGCAATTTTTAGGGGCTTCGCCTCTAGCGCTGACGTCCGAGGTTCGATTCCCGTAAGGGAGTGAAGTGAGTGGGTGGTTACCTACCAGGTAACGCTCATGGTTGGCCAGCAAGTCAGGTAACATCAGCCACGGTGCCTTCAGTTGTGAGAAGCAGATCATAGAATGGATGAAAATAGTTTACTGTCAAATAATGCAAAGAGTACGCGACACGTCTTTCCCCCTTATTCTTGGCTCATCAGGCGTACACACTCACTGCACTCGCTTACGGTAATCGAACCTCGGACGTCAGCGCTAGAGGGGCTTCGCAGTGGTGAAATATTGCTTTTAAATTTTAATTAAGAAGAAAAGAAAACCTTTTTAAATTAAGTCTTAAAAAGAGCTGTAAAGATATTGACAATAAGCTACGCAAACCCACCAAGACATGCAATTGTTTAAATCAAGGGGCGTGTCGAAAAACACCATCCCATAATATTAGTTAATGATTAACACATTTCTATATGTATTGTAAGCATACAATACAACTGATATATGTTGCGCTTATTTATCTGGTGTACTGACATTTTTGCGCGTTTAACGGCTGAAATCTAACGTGGTTTGTGCCTTCAGAATGAAAAGAGTTTGCATTTACCTTTTTTAATAAAAGGCGAGCTTTTAAGCTGAGAAATCACCCCGTAAATGCACACGTTTAATTGCACATGTGTTAATATGTATGCTTACACAGTATTAAAAGACACTCAACAATTACACAGTATTAAGACAGTCAACAATTAATGTCATTTACCTTCGTTCCCGCGTTTGACTTGTGCTGTAAATCTCTTCCTCGTTTTCAGTTCACGTGATTACGTAGGAGGCGTAATACGTGATGGCGCAATACGTGACTCCGCCTCCTCCATTAGAGTATATGGACAAAAAACAGGTTCAGTTATGACCATTACGCGTAGAATTTCGAAATAAAACCTGCCTAACTTTTGTAAGTAAGCTGTAGGGAATGAGCCTGCCAAATTTCAGACTTCTACCTACACGGGAAGTTGGAGAATTAGTGATGAGTGAGTCAGTCAAACAGGTTCCAGTTATGACCATTACGCGTAGAATTTCGAAATAAAACCTGCCTAACTTTTGTAAGTAAGCTGTAAGGAATGAGCCTGCCAAATTTCAGACTTCTACCTACACGGGAAGTTGGAGAATTAGTGATGAGTGAGTCAGTCAAACAGGTCCAGTTATGACCATTACGCGTAGAATTTCGAAATAAACCTGCCTAATTTTTGTAAGTAAGCTGTAAGGAATGAGCCTGCCAAATTTCAGACTTCTACCTACACAGGAAGTTGGAGAATTAGTGATGAGTGAGTCAGTCAAACAGGTTCCAGTTATGACCATTACGCGTAGAATTTCGAAATAAAACCTGCCTAACTTTTGTAAGTAAGCTGTAAGGAATGAGCCTGCCAAATTTCAGACTTCTACCTACACGGGCAGTTGGAGAATTAGTGATGAGTGAGTCAGTCAGTCAGTCAGTCAGTCAGTCAGTGAGGGCTTTGCCTTTTATTAGTATAGATATATATATATATATATATATATATATATATATATATATATATATATATATATATCTATCTAAATCCCCGCGAAATACTGCTTTTAAATTTTTATTAAGAAGAAAAGCTTTTTAAATTGAGGGAAAATATCCCAATAGCAATTTGTTAAGGATCTGTTTTTTTTGTGAAGCAGCCTTAACACAGCTTTTCCGCTGTTTTATAAATGAACGCCATATAAGGTCTTCCTTTTTCCTTGCTTCCCCAAGGAAGGAGCCTTTTTATTAAATCCAAGGGTTCTTCACTTTTTTTTTTTGTTTGTTTATTACAATTGTTATAGTTCTGTTTGTATACGACGTTGTCAGTTCAGCAGTCAGGTTGTAATATGACCAAGCTGTGCAAGCTTACTGTTAAGAATGCAACGTATAGTTGTACATGAGAAAAGCAATCTTGCCTCAAATCAATGGCAACCTTTTGTAGGTCTATGAACTTAATTTAAAGTTTAGGTTTACACGGTGCTTTCTTTCTGAAGTACCTGCATTCATGAATAGGTCTGTATGCGTCAGTCGCTCAAATCCCCGCGCTTCGCACCAGCGAAGTACCGCTTTTAAATTTTTATTAAGAAGAAAAGAAAACCTTTTAAAATTGAGGGAAAATATACCAATAACAGTTTGTTAAGGATCTGTTTTTTTTGTGAAGCTGCCTTCACTCGAGTGATCACTTTGAGCTGACTTGCTGGCTAACCATAAGCGTTACCTGGTAGGTAACCACCCGTACAATCAGATTGTGAATCAGACTACGAATGCCGTGAATGTAATTACCCCGATCTACATGCTGTCAAATAAACGAACCACACACTGTGGCGCAATTTTAGGGGCTTCGCCTCTAGCGCTGACGTCCGAGGTTCGATTCCCGTAAGGGAGTGAAGTGAGTGGCTGGTTACCTACTAGGTAACGCTTATGGTTGGCCAGCAAGTCAGGTAACATCAGCCACGGTGCCTTCAGTTGTGAGAAGCAGATCATAGAATGGATGAAAATAGTTTACTGTCAAATAATACAAAGAGTACGCGACACGTCTTTCCCCCTTATTCTTGGCTCATCAGGCATACACACTCACTGCACTCGCTTACGGTAATCGAACATCGGACGTCAGCGCTAGAGGGGCTTCGCAGCGGTGAAGTATTGCTTTTAAATTTTAATTAAGAAGAAAAGAAAACCTTTTTAAATTAAGTCTTAAAAAGAGGTGTAAAGATATTGACAATAAGCTACGTAAACCCACCAAGACATGCAATCGTTTAAATCAAGGCGCGAGTCGAAAAAAAAAAAATCCCATAATATTAGTTAACGATTAACACATTTCTATATGTATTGTAAGCATACAATACAACAGATAATATGTTGCGCTTATTTATCTGGTGTACTGACATTTTTGTGCATTTAACGGCTGAAATCTAACGTGGTTTGTGCCCTTCAGAATGAAAAGAGTTTGCATTTACCTTTTTAATAAAAGGCGAGCTTTTAAGCCTGAGAAATCACCCCGTAAATGCACACGTTTAATTGCACATGTGTTAATATGTATGCTTACACAGTATTAAAAGACACTCAACAATTACACAGTATTAAAAGACACTCAACAATTAACGTCATTTACCTTCGTTCCCGCGTTTGACTTGTGCTGTAAATCTCTTCCTCGTTTTCAGTTCACGTGATTACGTAGGAGGCATAGTACGTGGTGACGCAATACGTGACTCCGCCTCCTCCATTAGAGTATATGGACAAAAAAACAGGTTCCAGTTATGACCATTACGCGTAGAATTTCGAAATGAAACCTGCCTAACTTTTGTAAGTAAGCTGTAAGGAATGAGCCTGCCAAATTTCAGCCTTCTACCTACACGGGAAGTTGGAGAATTAGTGATGAGTGAGTCAGTCAAACAGGTTCCAGTTATGACCATTACGCGTAGAATTTCGAAATGAAACCTGCCTAACTTTTGTAAGTAAGCTGTAAGGAATGAGCCTGCCAAATTTCAGACTTCTACCTACACGGGAAGTTGGAGAATTAGTGATGAGTCAGTCAGTCAGTCAGTCAGTGAGGGCTTTGCCTTTTATTAGTATAGATATAGACATACATACATATATATATATATATATATCTATCTATATCTATATATGTATATATATATATCTATATATCTATATCTAAATCCCCGCGAAGTACTGCTTTTAAATTTTTATTAAGAAGAAAAGCTTTTTAAATTAAGGGAAAATATCCCAATAGCAATTTGTTAAGGATCTGTTTTTTTGTGAAGCAGCCTTAACAGAGCTTTTCCGCTGTTTTATAAACGAACGCCATATAAGGTCTTCCTTTTTCCTTGCTTCGCCAAGGAAGGAGCCTTTTTATTAAATCCAAGGGTTCTTCGGTTTTTTTTTTTGTTTGTTTATTACAATTGTTTCTGTTTGTATATGACGTTGTCAGTTCAGCACTCAGGTTGTAATATGACCAAGTTGTGCAGGCTTACTGTTAAGAATGCAACGTATAGTTGTACATGAGAAAAGCAATCTTGCCTCAAATCAATGCAACCTTTTGTAGGTCTATGAACTTAATTTAAAGTTTAGGTTTACACGGTGCTTTCTTTCTGAAGTACCTGCACCCATGAATATGTCTGTATGCGTCAGTCGCTCAAATCCCCGCGCTTCGCACCGGCGAAGTACTGCTTTTAAATTTTTATTAAGAAGAAAAGAAAACCTTTTAAAATTGAGGGAAAATATACCAATAACAGTTTGTTAAGGATCTGTTTTTTTGTGAAGCTGCCTTCACTCGAGTGATCACTTTGAGCCAACTTGCTGGCTAACCATAAGCGTTACCTGGTAGGTAACCACCCATACAATCAGATTGTGAATCAGACTATGAATGCCGTGAATGTAATTACCCCGATCTACATGCTGTCAAATAAACGAACCACACGCCGTGGCGCAATTTTAGGGGCTTCGCCTCTAGCGCTGACGTCTGAGGTTCGATTCCCGTAAGGGAGTGAAGTGAGTGGGTGGTTACCTACCAGGTAAGGCTTATGGTTGGCCAGCAAGTCAGGTAACATCAGCCACGGTGCCTTCAGTTGTGAGAAGCAGATCATAGAATGGATGAAAATAGTTTACTGTCAAATAATGCAAAGAGTACGCGACACGTCTTTCCCCCTTATTCTTGGCTCATCAGGCGTACACACTCACTGCACTCGCTTACGGTAATCGAACCTCGGACGTCAGCGCTAGAGGGGCTTCGCAGTGGTGAAGTATTGCTTTTAAATTTTAATTAAGAAGAAAAGAAAACCTTTTTAAATTAAGTCTTAAAAAGAGCTGTAAAGATATTGACAATAAGCTACGCAAACCCACCAAGACATGCAATTGTTTAAATCAAGGGGCGAGTCGAAAAACACCATCCCATAATATTAGTTAATGATTAACACATTTCTATATGTATTGTAAGCATACAATACAACTGATAATATGTTGCGCTTATTTATCTGGTGTACTGACATTTTTGCGCGTTTAACGGCTGAAATCTAACGTGGTTTGTGCCCTTCAGAATGAAAAGAGTTTGCATTTACCTTTTTAATAAAAGGCGAGCTTTTAAGCCTGAGAAATCACCCCGTAAATGCACACGTTTAATTGCACATGTGTTAATATGTATGCTTACACAGTATTAAAAGACACTCAACAATTACACAGTATTAAGAAAGTCAACAATTAATGTCATTTACCTTCGTTCCCGCGTTTGACTTGTGCTGTAAATCTCTTCCTCGTTTTCAGTTCACGTGATTACGTAGGAGGCGTAATACGTGATGGCGCAATACGTGACTCCGCCTCCTCC